>NW_015650717.1:290898-307009 GCF_001515625.1 Sinocyclocheilus rhinocerous
AGTTTACGGGAAACAGCTTTTCCATCAGCGCCACCTAGTGTCAGCGAGTGGATTTACAGAGACTTATATTTACATTCAGCCTGTGTGCAGTTTCTGTCTGGCCAAAAACGGACCGAATTTGCATGCCCTGCTGTAAATTTTGACCGGTTGATGAAAAACAAGCTTATGTATTTTACACATTTAAACAATTCAGATAAGTTTTCTAGAATTGTTATGGAGCAAATAAAATACAAACATGTATTAATCAATTATCATTTTGACATATCTTTTCTTTATTTAAGTGTCAGTACTTTTTTTAACATCTCCAGCACATTTTAACAATACCGTGATAATACCGATAACTGTGATAATTTTGGTCACTATAATCGTGATAAGAAATTTTCATACCGTTACATCCCTAGTGGCATTACAGCAGTGCTGTGTGTGTGCATATGTATAGAGAGTGTGTGTCACGTTTGATCAGTGAAAGATGAGAAGTGTGTTTACTGTGTGTCATGGGGCCATTCTATAAAGCAGGTGCCGTTTGTGTTCCTCATATGCATCTGAAAAAATGACTAACAATTGTTTTTGTCTTTTTTTTTAATCATAAAAAAAGATTTTTTGTCCTGTTTCCACCCTGTATTTCCAACTACTCAATTATATTCGCAAAAAATAGATACAAGAACATATTCTTAGATTTATTTTTAGTATATTTTTAGATTTTAGTTGGTATAATGTGTTTTTAAAACCCTTGAAACTGTGTCTCCAGGTTGTATCAACCCTGTTACCATCATATTTACTTTTTTTAAAGTAATGAACTGTTTCATAAATCGAAAATGACATCCTCATCATTTTAAGACGTAAATCTTTCAAAGACAAGTTGAGGTCGTCTCTTTTTTATCACTTTTTTTTTCAAGTCTGTCAGTAGGAAACAATCTTAAAATGTCTCAAATTGCCAAGCCTGTTACCTTGATTTGTATGCAAAGATTTGAAATTTGAGAAGTGAATATTTGTAGAAATTTCAACATTAAATTTTCTTTCTTTCTTAGGGTGATCATATGTGCCATTTATACAGGGCATGTCCTGGACAGGATTTTTATATTGCCTAAAACATCCAAAGTAGTTTGACCAATAACATGCAGGTATTGTATATAATCGACCAATCATGGCGCGTGAGAAGGTGAGATCTACAGAGAACGATCAAAGCGATCCAAATACGCGCACGTGTTTGTTCGTTATACTTGAACCGTCGCTGCGCACCGATCATTGTATGACACCAAAGTACCGCGAGAGTGATTCTGCTCTGCTCTCTAAAGCTCTCGTGAATGTCATACAACAATCGATCTGCACAGTGCAAACTGCCAAAACCTGGATATTTTAGGCAATATAGAATCCTGGCAAGGCCGTGTCCCGTAAAAATGGCCTGTATGGTCACCCTATTCTTTCTAGCTAGTAGTTCAAAAATAAATAAAAAAATAAACAAAAACGCATCTCAAATGAAACCGTAAAACTGTCAACCCTGTTACCATCAAAATTTTACATTATCACTTCAATAAGTAAACCTTTTAAGGATAAGCTGAAGTTTGTCAGTATGCGTCAATCCTAAAATGTCAACCCTGTTACCTTGATTTTATATATTAAACATCTGATTGGAAATTTACAGAAACATCAGCATTGGATTCTGTTTCCAATAAACACCTAGTAGTTGTATTTGTGACATTGTGAACAAACATGTAATCTCAAATTAAACTATAAAATCAACCCTGTTATTTTTCTAAGCTAATTGTATCCTAACGTATATTAAAATGTACAAATTTATATTGAGTTGTGTTATCTAAAACTAAATTATTTTTTATTAATGATGAGACATAATTATGTCCCCAGAAAAGTAACAGGGTTGACAGATAAAATACTACAAATGTTTACTTTAAAAATCACCATTTCAAAACTGGAAATGGCATACATTTTATAGATATAAGCCCATCGCTAATGTAGTATTTCTGTCCTAGCAAATCTGTGTGTGTGGTTTCTGATGTCAGTAAATATCAGACACAGTGACCCCGAACATGCTTGAACGTGCATTTCAGAGTGTATACTATATGTGTGCAGAAATGATATGTTAGGGGATATTTGTAATGCACTTATAGCGTATATAAGCCCCATACTGTGAAAAAACAATTAACAGAAGTGTGTAGTGTGTTGGTGTGCCATAATGACATCATCATCATAGTTTCAAGAAGTAAACCTTTCAAGGTGTCTTATCACTTTTTTCACATTTTTCAGTAGGAGACTATCTTAAAATGTCAACTCTGTTACCTTGATTTTTTGTAACAAACATCTGATAATTAAAAAGTGGAAATTTGTAGAAGTATCAGCATTAAATTATATTTCTAATAGTGCTGTCAAACGATTCATCGCGATTAATCGCATTCAAAATAAAAGTTTTTGTTTACAAAATATAAGTATGTGTACTGTGTTTATTTATTGTGTATATATAAATACACACACACATAAAGAATATATTTTTTAAATATTTACATGTATATTCATTTATATATTTATATTATATTTTATATGATATATAAATATATTTAATATATAAACATAACATATTTTTCTTAAATGTATACATGCATGTGTTTGTATTTATATATACATAATAAATACACAGTACACACTCATATATTACAGTATGTAAACAAAAACATTTATTTTGGATGCGATTCATCGCGATTAATTGTTTGACAGCACTAATTTTTTAATAAACATGTTGTAGTTGTATTTGTGACATGTTGTAGAACGTAATATGCTAGCAAACTGTATATTAAAACGTATGAAGTAAAATTGAGCTGTGATCTCAAGCTAATTTCATTTTAATTTATATTGAGACAATTATATCCTCAGAAAAGTAACAGGGTTGACAGCCTATATAAAATTTAATCAAAAATTTTTTTTTAAATGACCATTACAAGGTAGATTTACCCCAGTGCTAATGTAATATGTCCCCCTATCAGATGTGTCTGTGTGTGTATTCTGATAAGTGAGTAAATATCAGACAAGATGATCCTGAATGTGCATTTCAGAGTGTATATGTGTGCAGAAATGTTATGTTAGGGAACATTTGTGATATAGGCCTCTCTACTGTGAAAACCCATTTACAGAAGTGTGTGTTGTGTTTATGTGTGATCTATGGTGTTGTGCATATTGGATGTCCGTATGTTCACAGTATGCAGTACTGAATTCATGTGTTTCTGGTGGTGGTGTGTCAGTGCTGTGTGTGTGTGTGTGTGTATGCATGTGCATACGGATGATTGGTTTACCGGAGCCAGAGGGGCCCCGCTGAGAGCGATCCAGCTGTCAGCTCAGAGTCTGAAAATTGGGAAGTCCATGTGACCACGTGTGCCCCCTCAAGCCTTCACAAACCTCGACATGGAGCAGCACTTTAAGAATTCAGTCTGCAGATATTACGCAAACTTCTAGTAACAGACACACATGCTCACTACAGTTATGAAATGTTATATCATCTTTGCTGTGAGGTCATTGTTATAATGACCTGTGGTTACTCTTCTAATGAAAACAACACCTGTAGGAACTTAAGGGGAACTGACTTCATGTATCTATTAAAAAATGACTATGACACAAGTTAACAGTCATTACCAAAATGATTGAGAAATGAAAAGCTGGGAAAAGCTACTTTTTTGGCATCACTGTATCTAGAGGTTTACTGGTCATAGAATTCCTTGTATATTTTTATTCCAAGATATAGCCTGCAGTCTGACAGCTCTTTAATAGGATCTTGCTGACTCCACTGTCAGTACAAATTTATGTCACCATCAATCTATATTGGCCTATTTTACATCAACTTTTAGGATTATGTAATGCGAAAATGGCAACTGTGGTTTGTTCACACTATAGCAGTTTTAACTTATATTAAGGGAATTTTCAGTCTCAGTAATGTCATAACACAATACTGCGTGTAAGATTTATTTGGCTCATCATATGGGTAGACAGAGGGTAGTCCGGACTGCTGAGCGAATCATTGGTACAACCCTCCCCACTCTCCAAGGACTGTACTCATCCAGAGTGAGCAAAAGGGCTGGCAAAATCACTCTGGACCCCTCACATCCAGCACACTCCCTCTTTGAACTGTTGCCATCTGGTCGACGCTACAGAGCTCTGAGCACCAGAACGGCCAGACACAGGAACAGTTTCTTTCCTCAGGCAATCCATCTCATGAACACTTAACAATAACTGTGGAACACACACTATTTATACACTCATACACTTATTTATCTAACACACATACTTAGTCTACATTTCTGTGTTTTTTGTTCTGTCGCTGTCATTCTGTTACACTGTGGAAGCTTCTGTCACGAAAACAAATTCCTCGTATGTGAAAACATACCTGCAATAAAGCTCATTCTGATTCTGATTCTGATTCTGATATGTAGTGATGCGTTATTATAGGAACGATTCAGCGTCTGTCACGTGACAAATTAAGAACGGCTCCAGAGGTAATCTTGAGTTTCTAGATTTCCATTATTAGATTTATTGCTTTTTTACCCCCTAATATCTAATTTATTATCAAAGATAGCGTATATGTGAACTCTTGGATGTTTGGATATGACGGCATTTTATCTCAAATGAGTTCAAATAAACGAGATTGAACGAGCGAGCCAGTGAAATTATCCAGTATTACAATCAAATCGTCAAGGTTTAAAGTTTTATGTCTCGTATAGTTGCTACTTTAAATAGACCAATGATATGACACTTGATAATAGCGCTGGGAAGTCCGATTCATTTTAGTGAATCAGTTCATTTAGATAAAAAACGATTCACCGAGTTATCATTCAAAGATGTTATCTGATGTTCCAGGGCAGTACTTTACGTGTCATTTTTGTATTAAAATTGTTGTTTTGTTACTCCCAAACAAAGTCTTCCGTTGCATCTGAGTGATTCACAAACAATCTGCGAGTTGATTTGACTGAATCGTTTCTCGTATAGTTGCTACTTTAAATAGACCAATGATATGACACTTGATAATAGCGCTGGGAAGTCCGATTCATTTTAGTGACTCAGTTCATTTAGATAAAAAACGATTCACCGAGTTATCATTCAAAGATCTGATGTTCCAGGGCAGTACTTTACGTGTCATTTTTGTATTAAAATTGTTGTTTTGTTACTCCCAAACAAAGTCTTCCGTTGCATCTGAGTGATTCACAAACAATCTGCGAGTTGATTTGACTGAATCGTTTTAAAGAATCGGCTCAATAGAACGATTCATTTGCAAATCGGACATTACAGTGGTAGACACATTAGTCAACTAGCTTGCAGGTCAACAACATTTCAAGTAGAGAAGTAATTAGGTTTTATTGATGCTGAAGCATCTTATTGACTCCAATGTTTATCTATGCTCACCTCCCTTTGTGGCAGCGAGTGTAGCTACAGAAAGCGCTACTGCAGAAGAATCCATCTAACAGGAATAATTTCGTTGAAAAAATACAGGTATCTTGCCAAATTCATCACCCTGTGTTCTGTAAGGACACATTCAAATGAATAAAACAAACTAAATAAATTTGTATTCTGTGCTTCAGAGTTTTAAGTGTTTTACTTCAGGCAAATTCCTCCAAATTCCTTTTAAACAATCAATTTCAGTTAATAGGAAAAGGGAGTGAATTGATTCCTGATGATTAAATCTAGTGATCCAATCCTTGTCCTCCAGGTTTGCTGCATGTGAAGGTCATCTGCTTTCATCTATCTGTCTCCCATAAAAGCATACATACATTATAATAAGTGGAGGACAAAAGCTGTAAATAATAATAATAATAATACATACATACATAAAAATTATACATTCATTCAAATAATACATAAATGCATTAATAAATAAATAAATGAGGTAATACAAACGATAAATTAGTTAAATATCGCTCAGAAAAAAATTCATATATTGTTAAAAAAAGAAAATTATGGAAATGTGACTGGTCTTTTCTGTGTGTATCTGTTTGTCTTCATTTCAGAAATTTTATTTTATTTTATTTTATTTTATTTTTGTAGGATTCATTCCGCGTAGAAATTCATTGCAATTTATGTTCTGAAATTGACTTTTAAGAGTAAGGTTATTAATAGTCAAGTCAAGTCACCTTTATTTATATAGCACTTTTATCGATACAGATTGTGTCAAAACAGCTTTACAGTATTAAATAGGAAAATAGTGTGTAATAATGTAAAAGGACAATAGTAAACACTCAGTTTTCAGTTCAAGTCAGTTCATCATTTATTCAGTGATATCATCGTCCAGCTCAGTTCAGTTCAAATAGTATCTGTGCAATCAAGTTGACAATATCGCTGGAAATTTAATAATACTTTGGTTGTTTTTATCCGGGTTAATATTGTTAACTAAAATAATAATAATAATAATACCATTAAAAAATAAATAAATAAAATAGAAAAAACATTAACATTAACTGAAACTTTAAATGAAATAAAAAAAAATATTCAGAAATATTCAGAAAACCTATGAAAATACATCAGTTATACTAAAATAACACCAGTTGTCCTGAATGACTGCCTTTGCCAGTTTCCCACATGCTTTCTGTGACACACTGGTGAAATACGGGGTCATCTGTAAATCCCAGTGACGATATGGGCATCCATGCTGGATTTCTGGGAATCCAAGCCTGGTTTCGGGGCAGAAGATCAGCTGGGTTTCAGTCATCGACAAGTCTCTGTGGCTCAGGTGTGAACGCCATCCTAGACTGGTCCAACTCCAATCAAGCTTGTGTGCTTGTGTTTTTCATGACAGTGTGCACACTAAGAAACTAAATCTATCCAAAATCTCAGATGACTCATGCTATTGGTCTATTATTGATCAGCTGTCAGAACGGAGCACGAACGGATTAGATTCAAATGCAACTGAATCTCAGATGGTGCTGTTTTTAATTTCTCAGGTATATCGCTCCGAGTCCTTGTCTAGCGGATGAGGTGCGTCACTGTATAGGGATCTGCTAAAGGCAGTTGGATTTGATGAGTAGATTTTGGTGAGCGTTCAGGTAAACGTTTACTACTGACCCCCCACCTGCCGTGTTGTTGTTCATTTGCTCTAATGGAAGGGATTCTGCCTCCTCAGCTGAGTGGTATTAAGCCCCCTGGAGATCTCAGACACAAAGACCCCTTCGCTGCCATACGCGCTGTACTGTACCAGAGCTGTTCTTTTCTCCTTTCTATTTTAATTGAACGGGTTGTCTTTGTGTGGACGCTCACCTCTGATGTCACTGGACCTCATTCATGAAACACAAGCAAAAGAATTTCAGTAAATCTAATTCTGAGTCAATGATGTTCGGCATATATACATATACATATATATACTTTTTAAAATAATAAATATTTCAATTATTAAAGAATTTATGTACAGTGTCAAAGAAAAGAGCCTGTCATGATAAATAATATTACTTTTGGAAATGTTAAACAGGTTAATAGAAGATATATAATCATAATAATAGTAATAGTAATAATAATAACAATAATAAAATTAGTAATAATAATAATAATTAGTAGTAGTAGTACTGTTGTTGTTGTTGTTGTTTTATTATTATTATTAATTTATTGTTATTTCAGTGATATCAGATGTGGTGGAAAAACAACTTCAAAAGAAAATGCTTTTTGATATCTTTTTGTTTTTTAGTTTTTTTATAATAATTCCATATTATTGTTTTCATAATTAAAGTACAATTAAAATTAAAAATAAATGTGCTTGTGATTTCATTGATTTTATATACATCTTATTTCTTAACAGTAAGCTGTAGTTTGGCATTCGTTCAGCTATAAGGCAAACCTGCCCTCTAGACATTGACAGTGGTCATTTTAGAACCTACAGTATATTGTTTGACAGCTCCTAACAAGAGTACTGGCATGAACATGGAGACGAGCATTTGGTGCACTGCAATTTCGCCTGAGGGTTGTCTGTGTGTGTGTGTGTGTGTGTGTGTGTGTGTGTGTGTTTTGCCAAAAACCTGCTGGACTTTAGCCACAATCACATTTATTTCAATCACTATGTTGTTATCTCTTTGTTGATTTGATGTTGTGTGATTTCAGCCTTTAATTTGGTCTGTGTGTATGTGTCAGTTCGGTCAGCGCGTGTCGGGCTGGGCTTGTTTATGCTGCGTTTCATGTGTGAGATCTGCATGGAGCTCCCACTGAGCCGCCATATGCTGCTGAGACTGGAGCCTCTCCTCATCCGGGCAAACCTGTGGGTTACAACGAGAACGACTGCACACTCCAAAACACACTCACGCTTTAGATATTTCTCTCTCCTTTTTGATTCTGCCCAGGCAGCTAGTCTTTTTGAAGGACATACTAGGGTGTGCATAGCATTTGCTTCAAGGTAAAACGCTCATTTCTCTTCACAATACACTCTTCGTCTTAATGCAAGCACATTTTTATTCATATTTTAAACTTTTTTTCATTTCAAAGATAAACAACATAACTCGTCTAGATGTAAAAATATGATGAAAACACAACTGTATTGGTTCTTATGGTGCTTCGATGAGGGTATGACCTCTCCGCACCCTCTAAAGCTAATTTCTGTGTGAATGGCATAGTGTTTGTGGCGTGAGGTCACCACAGCCGTCCTCCTGTAGAGGGCAGAGTTTTCCTATTCAAACACACAGAGAGATGTGACCTCGCTGCTCAAGCTGTTCTCTGAGGGATGCTGGCTTATAGAACAGCTTTAGTCTCACCTTCCTAAAGCAAGTTACATAACTGAGCTTCTTCTTTGATGGCGTATCAAGCGCTTGCTGTGAAAGAGCACTGCACGTTGTCATATGTATTGAGACTATCAGGAGATGTGGTGTATGGTGTTAAAGTATTGCACTGTATTTATGATGAAGAGTTGTTAAGAGGTTTTTCCACTCTAAAGGGATGTAAGTGGAATCATTCATTCATAAGCGGATTCATAAGTGGTCTTCTATTTAGTGGTGGCTATGACAAAATATTATATAAAATATATAATATTGTTGGTTCTCAGTGTTGGGGGTAAAGCATTAGAAGTAATGCATGTCACATAATCAGATTACTTTTTAGTAAAGTAATGCATTATTTTATTTTTTTAAGTTACATTCATGGGCTTTTTATGCCTTTATTCAGGCAGGACAGTATGAGCAGAAGGAATTCATTGGGTAGAGAGAGAGGGGAACAGGATCGACAAAAGAGATGGGATTCGAACTCGGGTCACCAAGAGCTCAGTTGCGCTGTATGTGGGTGCACTAACTATGAGGATTAAACAACTTTTTAATTTACAAGAAAATATCCGAGTTACTTTTTCAAATAAGTACTGCCGGTTACTTTGTTTTCCCATTTATTTACTGACAGCTCTCCTGTCCCCATGTTGAGATTGAGATATTTAAAACAAAAAAGCAAGCCCAGCCCAGAAAGTAATGCAAAAGTAACGTAACATTACTTTCCATAAAAAGTAACAACGTGAGGTAATTAGTTACTTTTCTAAGGAGTAACGCAATATTGTAAAGCCTCGTTCACACCAAGAACGATAACTATAAAGATAACGATATTTCTGAAAGTGATTCCAACTATATCGTTTCTCTGTGCCTTTATCATTATAGCTGTGGTGTGGACTATGCTATTCTTTAATATCGAGAATGATTTTTAGAACTATATCTTTATCGTTATCTTTATAGTTATCATGCTTGGTGTGAACGGGCCTTAAAGGGTTAGTTCACCCAAAAATTAAAATTCTGTCATTAATTACTCACCCTCATGTCGTTTCAAACCCGTAAGACCTTCGTTCATCTTCAGAAGACAAATGAAGATATTTTTGATGGAATCTGAGAAGTGTATGCTGTTCTGTGTCAGCTGCGTCACGCCGCTCTCAGATTACATCAAAAATATATTAATTTGTGTTCCGAAGATGAACGAAGGTCTTATGGGTTTGAAATGACATGAGGGTGAGACTTTTAAAAGTAAATGTCCCATTATGTTTATTGTCCATATTCCTCCTGGGATATCATAAGTGGCACTAGATTTATGGTAAACTAGGTCTATTTTATGAAGAAATATGTGAGTGGTGTTTCTAGGGGGGTTGTAAGTGGTTGCTAAGGTGTTACTAGGAAGTTCTGGGTTGTCGCTAAGGTATTCTGGGTGTTGTTAGCCAGTTATTAGGTGTTGTAAGCAGTTGTGAGCGTGTTCTTGGTGGTCGCTTAGGTATTCTGGGTGTTGTTAGCCAGTTATTAGGTGTTATAAGCGTTTGTGAACATGTTCTTGGCTGTCGCTAAGGTGTTCTGGGTGTTATTAGCCAGTTATTATGTGTTGTAAGCATTTGTGAGAGTGTTCTTGGTTGTCGCTATGGTATTCTGGGTGTTGTTAGCCAGCTATTATGGTGTATTATGGTGTTTTTGGTGATCGCTTAGGTATTCTGGGTGTTGTTAGCCAGTTATTATGTGTTCAAAGCGGTTGTGAGCATGTTCTTGGTGGTCACTTAGGTATTCTGGGTGTTGTTAGCCAGTTATTATGTGTTCAAAGCAGTTGTGAGCATGTTCTTGGTGGTCGCTTAGGTATTCTGGGTGTTGTTAGCCAGTTATTATATGTTCAAAGCGGTTGTGAGCATGTTCTTGGTGGTCGCTAAGGTACTCTGGATGTTGTTAGCCAGTTACTTGGTGTTCAAAGCTGTTGTAAGCATGTTCTTGGTTGTCGCTAAGGTATTCAAGGTGTTATTAGCCAGTTGTGTTTAAAGCAGTTGTGAGCGTGTTCTTGGTTGTTGCTAAGGTATTCTGGGTGTTGTTAGCCAGTTACTAGGTGTTCGGAGTGGTTGTGAGTGTTTTCTTCGTTGTCGCTAAGTTTTTCTGGGTGTTGATGTGTGTTGTTAGCTAGTTACTAGGTGTTCTAAGCGGTTGTGGGCATGTTCTTGGTGGTCGCTAAGGTATTCTGGGTGTTGTTAGCCAGCTATTATGGTGTATTATGGTGTTTTTGGTGATCGCTAAGGTATTCTGGGTGTTGTTAGCCAGTTATTAGGTGTTATAAGCGTTTGTGAACATGTTCTTGGCTGTCGCTAAGGTGTTCTGGGTGTTATTAGCCAGTTATTATGTGTTGTAAGCATTTGTGAGAGTGTTCTTGGTTGTCGCTATGGTATTCTGGGTGTTGTTAGCCAGCTATTATGGTGTATTATGGTGTTTTTGGTGATCGCTAAGGTATTCTGGGTGTTGTTAGCCAGTTATTAGGTGTTATAAGTGGTTGTGAGCATGTCCTTGGTGATTGCTAAGGCATCCTGGATGTTGTTATGTGTTGTTTGGTTGCTAAGGTGTTTTGGCTGGTTGTTAAGTTCTTGCTAGCTGGTTGCTAGGGTATTCTGGGCAGTTGCTCCAGTCTCTACAGTGTTCTGGCTGGTTGTTGTGGGGATCTGTTTTCTAGAGTGTTCTGTGTGGTTGCTAGGGAGTTATGAGTGGTTGCTAGAGTGTGCTGGCTTGTTGCTAGGGTGTTGTTAACTGGCCGCTTGGGTGTTCTGAGTAATTGCTCCAATCTCTACAGTGTTCTGACTGGTTGCTCTGGTGATCTGTGTGATTTCTGGGGTGTCATTAGTTGGTTACTAGGGTGTTATGGGTGGTTGTTAGGGTGTACTGGCTGGATGCTAGGGTGTTCTGGGTAATTGCCCCTGTCTCCACAGTTTTCTGCATGGTTGTTATGGTGATCTTGGTCATTTATAGGGTGTCTTGGGTGGTTGCTTGGGCGATCTAGGTAACTTCTAGGTTGTTTTGCTAGCTGGTTGCCAGGAAGATATGGGCAGTTGCTAGGGTGTTGTTAACTGGTTGCTTGGGTATTCTGAGTAATTGCTGCAATCTCTACAGTGTTCAGGCTGGTTGCTTTGGTGAACTGGGCGATTTCTAGGGTGTCACTAGCTGGTTGCTAGGGTGTTCTGGATAATTGGTCCTATCTCTAGTTTTCTGGATAGTTGTTATGGTGATATTGGTGATTTCTAGGGTGTTTTGGGTGGTTGCTAGGATGTGGCTAGCTTTTTTCTATTGGGATATGGCTGGTTGTTAGGGTGTACTGGCTGGTTGCTAGGGTGTTCTGTGTAATTACTAGGATGTTGCTAGGGTGTACTGGCTGGTTGCTAGGGTGATCTGGGTAGTTGCTCCTTTCTCTACAGTTTTCTGGCTGGTTGTTAGGATAATATTGGGTGTTGCTAGGGAGTTCTGGATGATTGGTTGCTAAGATGTTGCCATGTGGTTGCTAGGGTGTTCTGGCTGCTATAGGTGTCTCTGTAATATTCTGCCTTCTAGATGTTCCTCCTCCACTATCAGCAAGATTTTTTTTTCACATGACATCAAGCCTTTTTTATGTTTTCCATGTATGTCATTCCTGAAAAGGCAAGGTCGTCCTTTACTGTCACTCCGATAGATGTTCATACGAAGGACATTCATGGCCAGATAGGAAAACATCATTCATGTTTATGGGACTGAAGAAAAAAACTTAAAGTGATTGTGGACGTGTGCCTGTAATTGCTCCGCTTCTATTCAATCTCAGAAATTCAGAAATTTTCCAACCCGAAATTCCAGATGATCTATGGAATGAGGTGTTTTTTTTTTAGTTATATGCACTTGATTATGTAATTTGTGAGTAAGGACATGACAGGAGGCATTTTCTTGGAATGGGACGTGGCCAGGAAGAGACTTTTTAATGCACCTGTCACTCTTTGAAGAATGACTCACTCTGTGTTTACCGCTGCCCTCTGGTGACTAACGTGATCCTTTCAGACACACACACACTTACTTGGCTTCCCATCTCTGCTTTCTCTTCACTTCATCTGGATGAAGACTGGAATATCTAGACCTTCTCCTAAACCGTCAATGGGAAACACATGAGAATTCAGTGGAATTGATTGGTGACCCAGGGGAGATTTATTACATTGTTGTGTTTTTTTTTTTGAGCAGTGCAGTAGATTAGCTCCAGGCTGATTTCTCTTCCCTCACCTCTGTGCTTTTACCCCCAACTACCCCCCACAGCGCCGACCAATAGGAGCGTCTTTGCTCTGCCTTTGCCATATTTGTTAATTGTTTTCCTTCACAATCCTCTTAATGGCACTGAGAGTGTGCGTCAAACAAGATGCTGTAAAATCCATCGTTACTTCATTTGCTGGAAGCATGAGAAATTTGTCAAGATTATAGATGTGTTGAGTGATGAAGAGTCTGCTGTTGGAAAGACCAGCTTGATGTGTTTTGGATGCTAGCAGGGGCACAAATACCCATTTGTCAGGGGGTTTGCAACATAAACCTCAGCCACTTATATATAAAAAAAACATCTACAAACACAATAAAGATAAAAGTAGTTGGTAATTTAAGTAGCCTGTAAGTCCTTTAAACATTATATGTATCATATGAAATAATATTCAAGTTATGTATCATATATATATATTAAATTAGACAGACAATTAAACATGAAAAATACAATGTGTAAATAATATTATATTCTAACATACAATATTAAACTTAACATGACATATTATTGCTATATTATGCTTTTATATTGTAACATTAATATTAATAATATTTTATAATATTAACATTAAAGCTGCAGTCCGTAACTTTTTTTGGTTAAAAAAGATCCGAAATCAATATTTGAGCAAGTACATAACCAGCCAGTGTTCGTTTGAAATCTACACGCTTATACACACACACTACTATATTAACTATGTTAACATTAACAATTTGAGAATAAAGTATAACAATAATAATAATTTGCACGGTTTGATGTGATATGAGCTAATTTAGATTTAATCACCATTGGTAGCACTATTTATGGTAATGCTTTTTTCCTCAGTTGGTCAGAAAAAACGTGGCAAACGTGTTATTTACTTGTTCAGATGGCAATATACGGTGAAAATTCTTATTTGGGTCATATATTCCAAGACGTAGGAAAGAGGCATTACGGACTGCAGCTTTAACATATTAGATATAATATATGAATAATATAATATATAATGTTAATTTTAATACTGTTTTATAATGTTAATTTTAATATTTTATGGTTGCCTCTAAACCCTCTAAGCAGTATATGTATGCTAGAAGTATAATATAGCTCTTATAATATTGTAAAATAATATCAATATATTTTAATATTATGTATTGTATATTATGTAATGTTGCCATTTATATGTTATTGTTGATATTATTTTGTACATTGTGTTAGGATATGTAAATAAATACTAGAAATAAAATACAAGGAATAAACATTATATGTAGCATATGAAATATAATATCGCTCTTATATTATTGTATAATATTAATTTATTATTATTATTTTTGCATTAGAGCATGAAAATACTAGGAATCATCTACAATATATAAAATACTATTAATATTTTAACATACACACATACGTGTGTGGGTGTGTGTTTTATATTAATAAAATGTATACACAAAATATTTTACAATTTATTATATCATATCATATTATATTATATTTTAATATATTTTATTATATTTTATTGTATTATATTATTCTGGCAAAAATTACCCCCCCCCTCTCCTGCAGGAATGTTCATAATCTAATGTGTATGTATACTGATTTGAGACTGATCGACTGATTTAATTTAATTAATTTATTTATTTATTTATTGGAAAGTTATAAGGTAAATTTTCATGGAGTCATGTCCTAATAAAAATTTTTACAAAGTTTTTATAAAAAATGAAAATAGCCAGGCTCATGTCCTAAAGTTTGCCAACAAATCCCTCGAGCACAATTGTACGTTCTGCTTCATTTTCAGTGTTATGTCTTTAAAATATTCAGTATTGCATATGGATGGAGGGAAGCTTGGAGCCTTGGACTAAATCAGCACTCTTTCCTCAGTGTCTGCAGAACAGAAAGCTGCCACAATTTAAATGAGCTTCCACTTTGTTGCAGAATAAGCTACAGGCATCTAGTTGGGATGTGATTATATTCACATGTTCTGCATACAAACCCATTTATTGCTTTTTGTAATTATTGTTAATTTTTGGTTATTATTTAGGTTATAGCATGCTGATTCAAGACCTGCACCTACCAGAACTAACTAACTTCAAGCAGCATAGAAATTAATTATATGCCACCACATCAAAGTGTCTATGTTATCAGAATCACCAGGAGGGAGCTAGAGACTGCGTTTTAGCTGTATATCCATCCTCCAGATCCTTTCATGCCAGCTTTATCTCCAACATCCATTGTTTCTCATCTTCCTACCATTTATGAAAAGCTATTGTGTTTACCCAGACTTCCCAGGCTGCCTGGAAGCCAAAGCGACGTGAACGGTATCTCAGAAGGATTATTACTGGTTGGAGGATATGATCTGAACAATGTGCGTTCAAATCGTTTGGCCCCGAGCTCATGAGGCTAATTAAAAGTGCTTAATTAATCTACTGTCACCCTCTGTAGGGTGATGAATTTGAGTCTCTAGCTAACACTGCTAACTCTAACACTGTGTTTAACACTGAACACCATGTTTAACTTTGTTTATTGATTGTTTACTTTGTTTACTGACATGTTTTACTGATTAAAATCAGTGTTATTTTAGTATTAAACTATTAAAGTTTGTATTATTTCAAACTGGCTTTTATTTTTTTATATTAGTATTTTTTTTGGAAATTACTTTTTAGTCATGTGTGCTTTTGTTATTTTTATAACTTTTTTATTTTAAAATATCGCTATTTAGGTTCAATTTATATTTCAGTTTAAGTTTTAGTTTTTCCGGTTACTAATTTTTTAGCTTAAACTTAAAATTATTTTTATATTTTACTGATTAAAATAAGTTATTTTAGTATTGTTTATAAAATATTATAGTTTTATTTATTTTATTAGTTTTCATTTGTAAGTATTACTATTTATGTTTAATTTATACTTATTTCAGTTTAAGATTTAGTTTTACATTTACATTTATGCATTTAGCTGACGTGACTTATAGTGCATTTAGGCTATACATTTTTTTTTTTACCAGTATGTGTGTTCTCTGGGAATTGAACCCACGACTTTTTGCGCTGCTAACGCAACACTCTACCACTGAGCCACAGGAACATTCAGTAAACTTAAACTTAAAGGTGGGGTAAGCGATTTCTGGAAGCCAATGTTGATATTTGAAATCACCAAAACAAACACG
>NW_015650717.1:307044-310902 GCF_001515625.1 Sinocyclocheilus rhinocerous
GTGTATACCCCAGACACGAGTGGCGAGGCGCGACAAAATACTATAGACTCATTATAATCAGTGATGCTGTCTACACCATATATATATATACATACATATATATGGTCTACACTGGATGCGGCGCGGCACGACACGACAAATCCCCGACAGAAAACTGCTGCTGCGTTCTATTCATGACGTATTGACACAAATTTCATATTTTCATTTCTGATTTTCAAGTTTGTCATCTAATATTCACGTTTTATTTTATTTCAGCTTCATTCATGTGTTGAAAACCCTTATTAAAACTACATTATATTTAACCCCAAAGATTGTGATCATACTTGGACATACTTGGATGGTGCACTATATAGTAAGCAATATGCATAGTATGCGTTGAGCATATGGAGTGTGATTTCAGACAGGTATAGGTACAGTTTGGAAATCAAATTCGCTGTATTCCCACTCGATTTCAACCCAACCAGGCTCTTGTGCGTTCCTATCCGTCAAACTTTCCGTCCAAGCTTTCTGTAGTGTTTTTAAATTGATACACGTCAACCTTCAACATTCATGTCATTTGGATTTCAATGCAGGCCTCCTCAAAGTCAGAGTACGTTTGCTCTCCTCTCAGTCTTTTGGACAGCAGAAACTCTAGATGTGGATTTTGATGATGGATAGGAAGGCAGATGCTGAAGTATAGAGTCATCTTCAAGCACATGTCTGCTTTAAAAGACTGATGCAGCATCATTGAAAATTATGACATCATATGATGTCACCACGCTTGTCATCGACTGTAAAACCAATGCATCTTCTTCAACCTGATTCTACCGACCTGAGCTGTTTTGATTGGACGTCGTGGAAATCCGTGCACTGAACAGCCAACTAACCGTCTGCATCACCCCGACAATCAATACAACAGCAGAATCATGCAGTATTTATTTCCTGTAGATCGTGGGTGTAAAATAAACCCGGAAACGAGCTGATGGAAAGAAGATCCCTAGTGGAATTGGGGCTAAAAATAATAATAATGACTAAATCATTTCCCTTTGAGCTATCGACAGCCCAGTAAGCACAAAATGAGTCTTCTCCACATCAATTGCTTAATTGCTTTACAGAGTAGCTGCCGTATAAGAGCTGATGGGACAAAATTCTGTCTAGTAAGACCTGCTTGTCCAATACTAGTGAAAACACAAATCGAAAAGGGGCAAAATTGAATGCATAAACTTCATTAGTTACCCTCTGCTTTGACTAGATGTTTCTAAAATATTGACGTAATGAATGGATGGAAACGAGTGAATAAACCACAGACGACAGCGCACATATACACGCAACAAGATTTTTTGCTTTTGAACCATTTAAAGCTCCTCAAGTGGGCTCTGACTGTTTTAAGGCATCGTAAGTGTGAATACTGCCTTCTAAGATGTGTACACTTCCGAAAATGAACCATGGTTTTATTATAGTAAAAGTGTTGTAACCATGTTTTTTGGTGTATTGATTGCCATTTGTATAACCACAGAGTTTACTACAGATACCATGTTTTAAACTATGGTTAGTGTAGCAAAACCATGGTTAATTTGTGGATACCATGGTTTACTTATAGTAACCATGGTTTTTTGGTTTTATTTGTAGTAAAACCAGTTATTTTTCCTAAGGGCAAGATTACTTTCAGCCCAATTGGAAGGCAGCTTTACATGTATTCATCTTCGAGAAGATGGCGGACAAGTCAAAGAAATGCTGTGGGATGAAAGTATAAACAAACATAGTTCAATAAACTACAGTGTTATGCATTTCTGTTTATAGCGTCATTAGCTTAGCAACATGCAAACACCAGACTCTATTAGAATCAATGTGGGTAAAGGTATGGCCACATTAGTGAAATTTCTGCCAAATTTTGTAGCCAAAAAAAGATCTGTTGTTAATGGTGTAGTAATACGGTAATATATGAAGCACAGCTCACACAAAAGTCCAAATAAACACCAGCTTGAACTCTTTGCAAAGTCTTTGTGGGGAAATTTTTTCGCCCCAAGAGTGGAATTCCCAATTGCGTGGATTCTGACTGAAAATTTGCCAAACAATTTTATGTGGGTGCACCTTGACTTCTAAATGTTTCAAAGTCACTATTCAGGGTATTTTGCCTAAAGTACTGCCTTATAAGAAAGCAACCTATGTAGACAGCAAGGTAGTTTAAGGTTTTGGAATAGACATATTAACTTGATTGTAGCCTAGACTGTAAATTTTAAAAGCATATGCTTCATTTTAGCTTCAAAGCTAACGCATATGGACTAATTGCCATGTTTTTAGAGAATATATCTTGTATTATGATTTTTTTTTTTGATCGTATTTTTATTACCCCATTGGCTAATCAATTTTATTGTGTTTCTAACAATTTAATGAGGTTTGGGTATAAAACAAGAAGAAGAAAAAAAACACGTATAAATGGAATAAAAGTAATAAACTCATAATTAAGATATATTCTCTGAAATCAAGTTTTATTATCTTACACAGTTTCTTGGATATTTAGCTAATTTTACTGGACAAATAGGACAAAAAATGTGATTATTATCAGAAATTATTAGAATTTTTTATCAATTGGTATGTTAGTTCAGTCAAAAACAAGTTATTTAAAAATCAATCCGTTTTTAATTAGCTGTCTGACCTAAAATGACATTTGCAGTCACTACCTAGACTAAATGAGAGATGATATTCTCTTGGAATTTGTCATTTCGCTCATGCTGCCTTTAGGTACACATGGCAAGGCTAGGTTTTATAAAATCCTGGATTTCTTCTCCCAAATGCTCCCCCAGAGGCTTTTGCTTACTAGACTGTTTTGTGCTTCTGTTTGGTGATTCAGAGCAGCTCAGGGACGAGCGCTGTTATAGACTTGAGAAGCGCCCAGCCAATGTGACTCACTTTCCATCATGTTATTGACTCATTTAGTGCCTCTTAAATGCGTTCTTTTCAGTTTCCTTAACATATTGACGGATATTTTGCTGTTGTGGTTGCATTGAACAGATAAATCCACGTATTTGAGCCTGATATCATACAATATCCTTCTGTGAGTGCAAAAAGAATCCCAAATCTGTGTGGTAAAGACTTTTAGCTTTCACAAAACTCTTTAATAAAATGCCAAAGGCATCAAATTAAATTAAATAACACCATAAATGCCGTCTATAATGCAACCCCGCAGGAAAGGTTGTGACAGCCACTTTGTGCTTTATTGCTCTCAAGCTTCACTGAACAATATCATCATCCAGACACTTAAGTTCAAACGCTTCGTATAGCAGACAACGCACATTTCTGCCATATAGTCTGAGTATATGATGTACAAACCTTAAAGGGATATTTCATCCAAAAATGAAAATCACCCCATGATTTACTCACCCTCAAGCCATCCTAGGTGTATAAGACTTTCTTCTTTCAGACGAATACAATCAGAGTTATATTAAAGAATGTCCCCATCCTTTGTTTAATTACAGTGTATCGGGGCACTATAGTTGTTCATTGTGTTCGTGTGACCTTGTCCCACCCTTGCTGGATCTCTCTGTCCTCTGGTGGAAATGGCACAAGGTCTTCTTCTCTCCGCAGCGTTGCAGGACCCCTGCACCCATGTTGGTCACAAGGGATAGAGGTCCATTAGTGGCCGAGATAAGAGATGAAACAGGCCATCAGGGGTTTGTAAGGGTCACAACCGCCCCACAAACCTGCTGAATGTGCTTACATTAATCAGAATCAGAATCAGAATGAGCTTTATTGCCAGGTATGTTTTCACATACGAGGAATTTGTTTTCATGACAGAAGCTTCCACAGTGCAACAGAATGACAGCGACAGAACAAAAACACAGATAATAAAAGAAGAATAAAAAAATAAAAAATAGAATG
>NW_015650717.1:310989-311751 GCF_001515625.1 Sinocyclocheilus rhinocerous
CAAAGCTAAACTGCAGCATAGTCATAAATAACACTTTTGCGCAAGGTGTTCAATGTGTGAAACACAAAACGGTCACAGACTTCATCAGCATTTTGACAGTGTTATTAAAGATAATGTTGAACATTCTATTAATGTTGCTGGAAGATCATATAACATTAGTGAATTGTACAAAAACATATGAATGTGATCGTACAAATTCATAAGAATTAGCCACAAATTTGCCAAAATGTTGAGTTACGAATTGCCATGAGACTGTGTTGAACATTCACATGAATTTAAAATAAATCTGTGGTTTTAAAACCCCACAAAAACCTCTGCCAAGCTACATATTATTACATATTTTAGATTAAAAGCTAAGAATAGTTTGCAAGACTATATAGTGGTCGATTGTTTATAAATGCAGTCTTGCATTCACCCTCCATTAAAAAAAAAGTTTTTCATACTTTCGCTGGAACTGAACTGAGTCCTTAGTTTTTTTTCAGAATAATTCCTCTTTGCCACACTGGAAAAGGAGATCAGAGTGGCAAAGAGGAATTATTCTGAAAAACTAAGGACTCAGTTCACTTCCAGCGACTCAGCATCAGTGTGGAAAAGTCTGAAAGAGATCACCAACTACAAGACACCATCCCCCAGCACTGTGGAGAATCAACAACTGGCAGACGATCTGAATGAGTTCTACTGCAGGTTTGAAAAAACACCCCACACCCGCCCTGAACACCTCTCCACACAACCATTCACACCTCCAGCAACCCCCCTCCCCCC
>NW_015650717.1:313362-316172 GCF_001515625.1 Sinocyclocheilus rhinocerous
TCGCTGGAAGTGAACTGAGTCCTTAGTTTTTCAGAATAATTCCTCTTTGCCACTCTGATCTCCTTTTCCAGTGTGGCAAAGAGGAATTATTCTGAAAAAAAAACTAAGGACTAAGTTCACTTCCAGCGAAAGTATGAAAAACTTTTTTTTAATGGAGGGTGAATACAAGACTGCATTTATAAACAATCGACCACTATATAGTGTTGCAAACTATTCTTAGCTTTTAATCTAAAATATGTAATAATATGTAGCTTGGCAGAGGTTTTTGTGGGGTTTTAAAACCACAGATTTATTTTAAATTCATGTGAATGTTCAACACAGTCTCATGGCAATTCGTAACTCAACATTTTGGCAAATTTGTGGCTAATTCTTATGAATTTGTACGATCACATTCATATGTTTTTGTACAATTCACTAATGTTATATGATCTTCCAGCAACATTAATAGAATGTTCAGCATTATCTTTAATAACACTGTCAAAATGCTGATGAAGTCTGTGACCGTTTTGTGTTTCACACATTGAACACCTTGCGCATTAGTGTTATTTATGACTATGCTGCAGTTTAGCTTTGGTGTGTTCAACGTTGATAGTTAAAATTAATGCATCACTGTATATATGATACAGAATTGAGAGGATACACAATATCTGCATGATCTTGCTTCAGTTCATAATTCAAAATCATTATAATGCAATGTGTACTGTAACATTGTAACAACCAAAATGTTGGTACATTGTAGCATAACCAAAAATAATGACGTAGTCACAACCAGGGCCGAATTTACGCATAGGCATTCTAGGCATGTGCCTATGTTCACTCACACAAACTATTTCCATGTCTTCCACCTTTTTTATGTAGCCTAGGCTACGGAAATCACGCTTTCTTTCTCCCAGTCTCTCTCACAGACGCACACACATTAAAGACATGCACTCGCGCACACACGCGGAGACGCGAACAGAAACTTCTTGTCAGCACTGCCCCGCAAATTTATCAATAAAATACTTTCGCAGAAAAAGCTAGATGACATTTCTCAGTTGCGAGGTTCTTGAAGCAGTTTAACTTAAAGGGTTAGTTCACCCAAAAATGAAAATTAGGCTGTGTTTTACTCACCCCAGAGCCATCCTAGGTGTATATGACTTTCTTCTTTCAGACAATTCCAGTCGGAGTTAGATTAAAAATGGTCTTTGATCTTTCAAGCTGTTTAATGCCACTCAGCGGGTGTTGCATGCATCAGTCCAAAAGAAGTGAAATAAAAAGCGTTGTTATTTTATGTTCAATGGAAGTGCCACAATGTTGTCACCTTTTTAACCTCACGAGTGTGGAGGTAATCATTTACAGTACGTACCTTTATATTTAATTATGTCAATTTATTTTTTATTAATTAATTATCATTTATTATTTTTTTAAACAAGAAATGATATTCATATACATACAATGTGATGTGTTTCCAGCTGAAACAGTATATTCAGTGGTATCTAATGTTTAGAAATTGTCCATGATAAATAATGTCCGCCTGCTGATGGGTTTGTTATTGCAGAACTTTGTATCAGCTCTACTTTTTTTCGACATCCCTGTTTGTCACTCAGGAGGACTAGCACATGTCACGGCCCTTAGGGGCCGCTCTGGATGGCAGGTTAGGTAATAAGCGCTCCTCTCATTCTCTTGATTAACTCAGTGTCCTTCACAGTTTCCTTCTGGCCGTTCTCTCCTGTATGTTTTGCCTGTTCTGCTGTCTCTCGCCGTTTTTGTTGAGGACTCGCTCTACAGAGGACGTTCACTACAGGCTATGTCATTTTTTTCTCGTGTTTGCAGCTAATGATAATGACATGCCAACTAGATCCCAGCAGCAGCCCTGCATTGCTTTAAATACTGTACTGATCTTATTAGATTTCATCAGAAGCAAATCATATTTACTAATCATGTTTTATTTGCCATATTAATGGTTTTATGGTGCTATAAATCCATTACACTCTATGCGGGAAGAATACAGCAGCTGAATTGTGCATTCTGGAGAGCTGACTGTGGTGCCACACAGAGGCACAGGTGTCAAGGGCAATTTATCTGGCTTCCTTGCATTGTTTTTGCAGAGAAGTGTCAGGCAGGCTGACTGGGCATCGCTGCGATTTGGAGCCCAGAGTGAAAGTGTGAGGTCTGTCTCTATAACTGCAGATGCAGAACAGCAGTGGACACTGGAGGGCAATAGAAAAATCTTCAGTTTGTGCTTTGGTCTGGGTGCAGCAAAAGAACAAAAACACATGAAGCGCTACAGTGCCTGGTTTAAAAGAAAACGAATAGAACCTGAAGCAGCATTAAAAAAAAGAGTAAAACTACTGTATAGCGATTATTTAAGGAAAGGTGTACCCCTCCCTCTTTTAAATTATAAACATAACCTGAGGTGGTCTGTAAGTTTCTTTGCTTGGTTTCCTGGCTCTGTTGCGGATAACATCTTAAGTGGAGGGCCGCACTGTGAGAGCAGAAAGAATCAGAGGAAGTTGTCAGTGTAACGCAGGCAGTGAGTGAGGCTTTCCTATGGGAGTCGTGTGGTCACAAACAGATGCGGTGTCAGATTTAGGCCTACTCTATCTATCTATCTATCTATCTATCTATCTATTATCTACCTGTCTGTCTGTCTGTCTATCTTTCTATCTACCTGTCTGTCTGTCTGTCTGTCTATATCTATCTATCCATCTATCTATCTATCTATCTATCTATCTCTCTATCTGTCTGTCTGTCTGTCTGTCTGTCTGTCTTTCTATCTACCTGTCTACCTGTCTGTCTCTATCTATCTATCTATCTATCTATCTATATCT
>NW_015650717.1:316182-322417 GCF_001515625.1 Sinocyclocheilus rhinocerous
CCACCCATCCCCTGTCTGTCTGTCTGTCTGTCTGTCCGTCCGTCCATCCATCTATCTATCTATACATCAAATACATAAATATATCTGGACAGTGAAAAAGTCTTTTGCTTTTTGGGGCTGTTTGGTTTGCTGGATTTACATGAAATGCTGTGCTCTAATAACCCCCTACATTCACAATACCCAGTTTATAAAATCACTTCACCTCAATGTCTTTTTATAACAACACTGCAAAGTGGAACATCCCAGATAGGGATGCTGCTGCTGTGCTCTGCTCTCTCTCATGTTCCCACCCCTGGAGAGATGCGGTGGAAATGTCCAGCAGACAGACATGTCAGTGCTGTGCTGCTGAGGGAAAGAGAGCAGAGCAGAGCCGCTGCCATTGCAGTGAGTCTGCTGCACAGGGCTAAAGCAGGACATCCCGCCCTCTGCTTCCCCGCAGGTGTACCAACACACCTCTCAACGGATTTATACACCAGGACTGCTCTGAATACACCCGATTCCTGCGGGACAGACGTGTCACATTCAGATATTTTGTGAAATGTATTCGCTTCATCAGCAATAAGAGGAGATCGCTGGCGAACTTTACGCTCATCTGACATGTTGCTGCTCATCTTTATAAGAGACCACAACACGCTTTAGCCCAACACACGGGCCAGAGGGACGAAAAACCTGGATTTTATCTCTTCTGGGTTGATCAAGCCCATATCACCCTGTTTTTATTTATTTATTTCTTTGAGGCGACAACATTTGAGCCTCAAACTTGCTTCAGCGAGAGCATCTAAAGGAACAAAATGTCTGCCCGCGCTGCCTCTAATAAGGTTTGTGCTCTTTTATTAACGTTTTACATACAATGTCAGCAGTTGTTAGGGCTAAAAGATGAAATCTAATTAAACCAGAGCTTAAAATGTTTGCGATAGATGCCTGAGGTCATAAATGTGGGTGCGCGTTTAGCCTCAGCTAACGGAGATTCCTCAATTTAAGCTAACACGCTAACGCTAGGCGATATGTGCGATAGTTTACAGCTTTAATTTTACACACAACGCTTTGGTTTTCTATGTAACCTTTCTATTATAACTATAAACCTTCTTGTTTTATTATTTAGCCTTTTGTGTTTTAAATGTATTGCGTTTGTTTGTGTGACAGTGACATGCGGTTATGTGCTAAGCTGAAGTGGTTTCCAAAGTCTGTTGGTTTCATGAAGCTTTTAAATGTTGGATTTTAAACGTTTTGCGTTTTATAGTGATAATTTTGACTGTCGTCTCAGCTTTTAAACAAACAGCTGACAAAGCCTTTAAATGACAGTATCGTGAGTTATGAGAAAATATGTCAGAGAAGGGAAAGTGTTTATGTCAAATCTCCTTAAGCGGTTATAAAATGTTATGTAAAATTTCGCTGTATTTCAGGATTTAAATATTTCCGTGTATTTTATAACTGTTCATAAGTATGTGTGTGAGCTGATATTTATTGATGGTGTCAAAAGTGCGGATTTGGACGCGTCCCATAGCAAACAAACACAGCTGATGACAGGAATGATGGATATCAAACTCCTCAGCTGCTGTTCTCAGGACGTTTTTGCTTTTATTTTAACTTTAAGTTATCCTGTCAGCTTTCATTTAAAGCCCATAGAAACTTTCGGACAGAAAATGTAAATATAGTTTCTGTTGGGCGGGTCTTTCCATTGACACCTGTTGAAGCCCCTCCCACAACAGGTGAGCTTCGTGGAACATCTCAGAAATGTGTCTCTCCAGCCCTTCCTCCCTGTCATGAGTCACGGGTTGCTTTCCTCTCTGTGATGTTTGGTTAAGCCGAGTAATATTAACCTGTTTGACCGGATCAGCCGACAGAGCATGATTTACTAGAGCTGTTTTCATGATTCACGAGTTATGATTTGACTTTTTTTTTTTCTATTTTTTCTTCAGTAATGTTACTACTGTGAAGATATAAGTAAGCAAAGCAGGATGAAAGATTTTTTTTTCCACATATGCCAATAGTGGTTGACCGTGAGCCATTATTGATATGTTGTACTAGATATGGACAAAAAATGTGTGTATATATAATATTTTTAAATTAATTCAGATTTGTATAATCTTTATATAATAATTTATGTATTAAGTGAGTGTGTATTTAAAAATATATATATATTTAGATATAGATATTGGAATTAACACTTTTTTGTGGAGTTAATGTAATATATATTATTATTAAAGTGAGATAATATTAGTTTTTATTAATATTTTGAATTATTTTTTCTGTTTTCTGTTTTTAGTTTAATTTTACTTAAAGTTTTAGTAATTTTGTTGTGTGTTATTGTTATTTTTAGTTTTCATTTTTATTTATTGTCTGGATAGTTTTAAAAAAAATTTTTATTTAAATTTGAGTTATTTTAGAACATTAAGTTAAATTGAATTTAAAAAAATTTTGTCTTGGCAACTAATTAAAAAAAAAAAAAAAAACGTATGTATTTTATTGCAGTAAACCTTTTTTTTAAATTCATATAACAGATTTTTTTTTGTTTAGTTTTAATTGTAGTTTTTGTTAACTGTTATATTCCTGACACACATGCATGATTAAATTTATATACATTATAGCTATATATTATTTTAATCATATCACTTGGTGGAACGGCCATTTCTGTTAAACGGACAGTCAGCACAGTAGAGACCGAAGGTGTTAATCTGAAAATGGCCAAATATTGGCAGATTAATTGGACTGTGCAATATATTTATATTTCACCTACCAATTTCAGGTTGGCACTAAATGTTTCTTACTAGCCCTAAAACTATATTTGGCATGATTACATTAGAATATTTTTGTAAAAAATATTTAGCTATTTTCCTAACCACAAAACTGTTTTTTTAAATACTTAAAAAAAAAAATTCTAAGTTTAAGTAAAAAAAAAAAAAAAAAAAAATTTCTACAGAGGTTTTGTGTTACTTCCATTACAGTCACTAAAGTTTTGTTTTGTAAATTGGTTGCATCCATTTATTTGTTTGTTGCTCACATTAGCAAGGGTCAGACTATCATTCTTGTGTTGTTCTTGTTTCTTACATTGCATTTACAAAAAAAGGTACTTGCTTACTGACCAGTAAGTCCATTATTCCTTCACCAAAGGCAGTTTTAATGCATACTTGGTGTTTGTTGAGTATTAATTTTTGACCGTGGTTGTCAGACTTGTTTTGAAGGTTAATAACAGCACTTATTTGTGGACGAAACAGATGTAGTTTGCATTGTTTGGGAATACTTATCCGTCTCATGTCCTGTGACTTTGGGCCGGTCATATCTCTGGTCAAGTCTCAGTAATCCTGTTGGTTTAATCGCTTCATGAGATCAAAGGCAGAACCACAGCACGATTTCCCGTCTAGCCTAAATGGAGGATTTTGTCTGTGCCCCGCTCGATGGCCTTTCTTGGTCCATCCTCCCGCCCTACACAGCAACTTAAATGAAGCTTTAGATGTTAGACTTGTTAGGGTAATGCAGTTTTGGCATATGGAGGCCTGGACACTGACTTCTTCACGAGTCGTTCAAGGTATCTGGATGGATGCTAGACAACTTTACAGTGGCCCTGATTTCTGTCTGTGATAAAATCTGTTTTTAGGAAAATAAATCCACCTCCTTCTGTCATTATCGTAATGGAGGCCAGCGATTTTAATCTGTGTTTAATGTATACAGATGTTTTGGCTTCTTCCTTTGTAGTTATACTTGGGTGGCTGGTTTTGGTTTGCAGTGTCTTATTAAATAAAATGACTTGTTTCCCCATACAAATTAGAAAAAAGTATAAAAAAACTTGTGTTTGGCCCAATGTTTGTTGTGAAAGAACTACACTAATAATAATAATATTACTAATAATTTTACAAATTTCTTTTGACGCTGATATTTATATTATTACACTTTTCTTTAATAATATTGTATTTTTCCCCACATTTTAATAATTTATTTTGGCCCATCTACAGTATTATTATTCTTTTGAATTTGATCATTTTAATAATAATAAATATTAAATTTTTTCTATATTTTAATAATTTCTTTTGCTTCAGTACGATACAGTAGCAACATGAATATCAACTAATGAATTTTAATTAATCTTATATCAGACTTACTATATTTCTCACAGTTTAAATGAGTGTTGAAATATTTAGCTTCCTTTATATTTGATCATTTTTCAGAGGGATCATTGTTTTTGGGGGCGAGTTTTGTATCAAAAAGTTTGAAAACCCTTTGATTATTATATCTAGATTTTTTTTTTTTTCAAAAGGTATTAGCCTACAATTGTTTCATGTCCAAAACACATTTTTCAGAAGCACATTTTAAGATAGCTTTATTTATTTATTTTTTCTTTTTCTTGGAAAGCTTATAGTGAGAAAAAGAGGAAGACGAATCATCTCAGTTACAGTATTTATCCACCTTTTGTTCATTAGTTGGTGTTTTAATCCTTTAGCTGCAGTGCGAGTTGTTGGCATGGTGATTTCTCTCTCCAACACCCTTCACCCGTTTGTTTAATCTTGTAAAAGAATGTGAGAGCCATCCTTCATAGCGGTGGTGGGCAAATCCAGAAACAGAAATGGCTCCCTAACGAAGTTTCCACAACACTCCCCCTGTCCGCCATTGGTCAGCGAACAGATAGTCCCGTCCCTAAACTCATGCCATTGGTTGAGCCAAAAATGACACACTTCAGCTTTGACTTATTTACTTACAATTCGATGTCGATTTTGGAACTTCCTTCTGTTAATCAGCCATTTAGAAACCATTATTGGTCAATGCAGATAGTCTCTAAATGGCCAATTAACCGTTCACTCATTTAATTGAGAACATTTGTCTAGCTAGTGTTTTTTCTTTCGGATGCAGAGCGTTTCTGCTGTGTATGGGGTGTTTAGCTCGCGCGTGTGTCCTGGGTTATGTATAATGCTGCATTTGATATGTGGGATTGAAGGGATCAAGGTCAAAGATACAGGCCAGAGCTCTGTCTCACTCTTTTGTGTCAGGTGACCTGCTTTTCTGTGAAACTTGGACGTGGTGTATTCTCTCTCGTGGATCCAGGGATTATTTTGTGTCTGTGGGTTGGACACTGACACAGTACTTCTGCATGTAAGGCTGTAAGACGCAAGTGGGGGGTTTATTAGTGTTGTGAATGTGTAATGAGCAGGATCTCATTAGCACTGTGATTAGTAGTACAATACTTGTGAATGGAAAACAAATAGTGGCTTGAGATAAAAAATAATGGTTGATGAATAAATATTAAGTCTCTTGGGCAGAATAGAGGTGTTAAGATGAAAATGCCTGTTGGATGTACACACGGGAAGTGCTTTTGCATTCTTCATGCACTTAAAAACATAATCAGCAAGAATTTTCCTTTTAAGACTGTGTGTGAAGTTAAAAATAGTTCAGCTTTTGTTAATTTGTTAATTTATTTTTTCATATCGAGTATTCACAGTAGCAAATAAAAGATGCTGTATTACTTTTTAAGTAAAAAACACTATGCTTATGTTTATGATTATGTCTGCAGTAGCACCACTTGGCTATGTGTAAAATGCAGCTTGAATTGCAATATAAATTGTGTTCTGATGCATGCAAGAAATCAAGCTTTTATAGCTAGAATAGTTTGCTTTTATATTTGCATTATATTGTTTTTTTCTGTTTAAATTTTAAATGATTAAAAATACGACTGTAAACTACTATATATTATTATAAATATTTAAAAATTTTAAAGTAAAAATATTTTGGTTTTTATGTTGATAGTATGTATTTTAATTAAGTAGGCCTGGGCGATAAAACGTAGTGCTGGGCGGTATGACCAAAAATTTATATCATGGTATTTTTCAAAATTATACCGGTTTCACGGTACATGACGGTATTTTTTTTTTCATGCATGACCGGGTGTTAACCATATTTTCTACTGATTGAGAGAGGAAATACTGCAGTATACTGACTTAGAATGCCGTATTTTACTGTCATGATGAGTGAATATTGACAAAAAATACAACACTAAATAGTGACTAAACACGACCCCTTTTAAATGTTAACCAGGAGTCACTCTCACTTATAATCGCGGCATCGTCTGATAAAATCAACATGCATCTAACACTAAAGAGCGGCTATGTGGTTGCTTTGGAGCAACTGAACCATAGTTAAGGTTTATCCAAAAAAGTCGCTAGGTTTGTCAGTATGAATATTCTATGGAAAAAAGCCGCTAAAAGGGTCTGAAAGTTGCTAAATCTAGTGCTAAAGTCGCGCTCGTGTG
>NW_015650717.1:322478-322577 GCF_001515625.1 Sinocyclocheilus rhinocerous
AGAGATGTAGCCATGCTAGCCATGCACAGTTTAAACTTTTAGAAAAAACGTCGCGAATTTGTGGAGGTTTATTTCTTTTCACTGCGTT
Organism: Sinocyclocheilus rhinocerous; assembly: GCF_001515625.1. Taxonomy (NCBI): domain Eukaryota; kingdom Metazoa; phylum Chordata; class Actinopteri; order Cypriniformes; family Cyprinidae; genus Sinocyclocheilus; species Sinocyclocheilus rhinocerous. The sequence continues at coordinate 322,567 of NW_015650717.1, forward strand.
CACTGCGTCTC
>NW_015650717.1:324272-331737 GCF_001515625.1 Sinocyclocheilus rhinocerous
ATTCCTTGAGACCTATTTAATCTGCATATAAAACATTAGAAATTAGATATTTGTTTAATTTTTATTGTGTGTTTAACTGTTAAAACAAAAAATATTTGTTGTTTGTCTCAATAAATTGGGTTAATTTAAAAATACAGTGGTTAAATTTGAACATTTTTTTCTATTGCTCTTTGTTTTAAAAAAGGTTATAAAAAATGTCAATAATTCGAACTATATGAAACATTATATCGTTGATACATTTTTTAGCTATATCTCCCAGCCCTAATTTTAAGTACTACAAGATGTAGTTTTCTTAAAATATCTTTAAATCTTAAAAATATCTCATCTAGAAACAACTACCTAAAAAATAAGACTGTTAATATTAAAATAATTGTGATTATTCTCATGATTTCTGATTAAGCTTGATTTTTATTCAAGCAGAATAAAACAGTAATTAAAAAAAACTTTGGGAAATGTGTTACTTAAAGTGTTTTTATTTAATTAATATTTGATATCTTAAGTTAGCATTAAAAAAACCATATTTTGCTCAAATTTCCACGAACACTCAAACATATAGATTAACTGTTAATCCCAAAAAAATATTAAAATAATCCAAGTATATTAAAATAATCTTAATCTTGAAGTAAATTACTATTTTTTGAAGTTGTAAATAAAATGTTAATGTTTTACAAGAAAATACAATTTCTGTTTTTCTACTTCAAAATGTATCATTTAATTTAATGTGTTAGAATTGTAAGAACATTAAATTGTTTTCAGTGTGCTTTTTCTTTAGAGATAACAAACAGAAGCAGGTACCAAATTTTCAGTATCAAGCTTCAAGTTTGTACTTTATATGCTTATATGCTTTTATAATTTTCTTAAAGGTCAGAACTGATTTTGTCGTTGCATTCTTAACCATTAAAATGTACCAGTTTCCATTGAATGTTTTATTTTCAGAAGACTGTGAAATCAGTGCATCCTCTCTTTAACATGACGGTGGATATTGGAGAGGGTTTTTGAAACATAGAGAATGAAATACAGTACTATCCCTCGAGCACAATATCATTACATTTTCACTCCAGCCAGAAATAGATGTGCTGAGACACCACATTTAAAAATAGCGCTGTCAGAACGTGGAGGCTTCAACTGATTTAGCTAAACTGAGTTTATATTGCGTCTGAGTGTATTTGAAAGAAGCAACTCATGCGTGATGCATGGAGCACTTAGCATCGCTTCACAGTGTCTGATGGACCGAGCTATCAGAAATCAGGCAGTGGTTTTGTTTAGTGTTAAATGTGAAGGAAGCTGTGCAGTTGAAAGCATGTTAACCGTAGTGAGGGTAAATCTTGTCATCTTTGTGCTTGTGGTTCTTGACTCTGGCTACAGTCTCAGTCTCAGACTGATCTTTCCGCCTTGAGCTTTTTGGCCGTAAGCTTTGACGTGTTAAAGTTTTTAATCTAGATCCAATCGTCTAGATTCAGTGAAACTCTGTCAGTGCAGAGCTGTAAAGTTTAAACTTCCCTCACATTTGCTGAGCGATTGAAGTATCTCATTCTTAAACTAAATGAACTTGCTGGTGGACAGATGAAGCATCTAGTTTGTGAACAAAAGCATCTTGAATTGAACAAAGCAATTGAATGAATGAAACATCTCGTTTGTGAAAGAACTGAATGAACTTAGCAATTTGTGGGGAAGCAAACTGAACAAATGAAGCATCTCATTCTCAAACTGAATGAAATGGTTCATCTTGTTTGTGAATGAACTGAATGAATTAAGCATCTTGTTTTTGTACAAACTGAACAAATGAAGCAGCTTTTTGTGAATGAATGATGCATCTCATTCTTAAATGACCCGGGACTTCTTTTTTGTGGACAAATTAAATAAAAAAGCACATCATTTGTACAACAGTGAATGAACTAAGCATTTGTTTATGAACAAAATGTAGCAGCTTGTTTGTGAGTCAACTGGAACGAACAAAACATCTTGATAGTGACTAAATGAATGAAGCATCTCATCTTGTTTTTGAAAAATTAAGCATCTAATTTGTGAACAAATTGAATACACAAAGCACCTTGTTCGTGAAAACTTGATTCTGAATGAATTAAAGCGTCTTGTTCTCAGTCAGACCGAACAAATGAAGCATCTTGTTTGAATGACATGAACAAATGAGGCATCTCATTCTTGAGACAACTGATTCAACGAAGCATTTTGTTTTTGAACAAATGAAATGAAATGGTTCATCTTGTTTATGAATGACCTGAATGGACAAAATATCTTGGACAAACTGAACAAATGAAGCAGACTCTTGGTGAACGAACTGAACGAACTGAGACATCTTGTTTTTAATCAAATGAAGAATCTAATTTGTGAACAAATTGAATGAGCAAAGCACTAGGCTAATTCATGAAAACCTGATTCTGTATGAATTGAATTAAATGAAGCGTCTTGTTCTCGGTCAAACTGAACAATTGAAGTGTCTTGTTTGAATGAACTGAACAAATGAGGCATCTCATTCCTGAGACAACTGAAGTGTTTTGTTTTTGAACAAACAAAATGAATCGGTACATCTTGTTTGTGACTAAAATGAACAAACAAAGTATCTCGTTCAAACTGAGCAAATGCATCTTGTTGGTGAACGAACTGAACAAATGAGACATCTCATTCTTGAGACAACTGATTCAAATAAACATTTTGTTTGTGAACAAATGAAATGAATCCGTACATCTCTTTCATGACTAAAATGAACAAACAAAGCATCTCATTCTTGGACAGACTGAACAAATATAGCATCTTGTTGGTGAATTAACGGAACAAATGAGGTATCTCATTCTTGAATGAGCTGTGACATCGTTTGCGAACAAATTAGCCTAAATGAATCTGTACAGCTTGTTCATGAATGAACTGAACAAATGAAGCGACTCACTTGTCAATGAATTTGAATGAACAAATCACCTCCTTTGTGAACTGACTGAACAAATTAGGCATCTTGTCTGCAAATTTGTTGGTGTACGTATGAATCTGAATAATTTTAGTGAATAGATTTAAAAGATGATTCAGTTTTCTTCTGTAAAGGTGGTTCTTTTTTGTCCGAGTCTTATTAGCAAAGTTTATTTAATAGCCTATTTCTGAAGTCTGAACTAATTCTGAATTCACTTTTGCCTACTTATCAGCTTTGCCTTACCCCTTAAAAATGTTAACTTGCGGGCATGAGTGTTCCTAAAAAAATGAAGTAAGTGTAGAGCCCTGCAGCAGAAATGGTCCTGAACATCAAAGCATGGGATTTAAAATTCATCCTGCATACTGAGGCCACATAGTCAGAAACTGTCTGTTTCACTCTCCTCCCTCACATTCTGAAAATAACTTGCATAACACAAGGAAAGTTGACATACGTCATTTTGCGCAGGCACTACGTAACATTACACATTAGGTTTAGCGGAGTTATATAAGGTTGTGTTCCGTAGTAATTTGTGTGTGTGTATAACTGTGGCGGCATGAGGGTTCAAAGGTCAGCTGTGACACCAGGGTTAATGAGTCCTTGGCTTCCTGCTGTCTGGTGTAGTATTTCTCACCACGCTATCTCCTGGATGTGAGCCAGATGCTGTAATGTAAACAGTGAAACACACACACACAGTGTGAGAGTGCAAGGAGACGCCCCATACCTGACATACCTGATCTGATTGTCGTCATTGTTTCGTTCTAGTGAGCTATCAAACTAGTTTCGGGAAAACAAGTTGTGTGGATGTAGTGATACGGGCCGAGGCCATCCGGTTTCTTTTTAGGATTTGTTTGACTCAATAAACATCGGTCTGAATATTGGTGACTGACACATTTTTAATCATTATTTGTTATATATTCAGGGCTCTACGCTTACCTTTCTTTTTAGGAGCACCTGTGTTCCTAATTTAAAAAATTTAGGAGCACAGTCAAAAATTTCAGGAGCACCAAAAATTCTGATTAAAAATTAGCCTTTCCATTACGAGGTGATATTTGACTCCTTAAAGTGATTTACAGGGAATTTTGTTTTAACCTTTGTAATGGCATTTTCCTAACTTTATTAAAAGAATGTCATAATTTATGTCAAATAAAAAATAATACATTTATAAGTTTTATAAGAACATTTATAAGAAGTTTAATAAGAATAAGTTACCAATCGAATGAAATCGATGTTAAAAAAATTTATTTGTACCACAGAAGTGGCACGGAAGAACACAAAAGTGGCTTGTAGGTATATTTACAGACATTTAATGAGGCTCAGAGGTGGCATGAGTGCAATTCAGTTCATAAATTCTTGTTGAGGTTAATGTTATAAAATTGAATATAGAAATATTAAAGGGTTACACCACACCAAAATTAAAATTTCGTCATTAATCACTTTACCCCCATGTCGTTCCAAACCCGTAAAAGCTTTGTTCGTCTTCGGAACACAATTTAAGATATTTTGTATGAAAACCGGGAGGCTTGTGACTGTCCCATTGACTGCCAAGTAAATTACACTGTCAATCGTCTCCTCTACGTCAGCGTAGTGCCATTTTGGAGAATATCCGCTGGACGCAAATAGCGTACGTTGTTCTGTGTCAGCCGCGCCACAAAACAGAACAACGTACGCTATTTGCGTACTCTGACGACGTCTTTCATACTTTTCTGGGCCTTGACAGTGTAATTTACTTGGCAGTCAATGGGACAGTCACAAGCCTCCCGGTTTTCATCCAAAATATCTTAAATTGTGTTCCGAAGATGAACGAAGCTTTTACGGGTTTGGAACGACATGGAGGTAAGTGATTAATGACAAAATTTTCATTTTTGGGGTGGAGTAACCCTTTAAGCGATTTAAATAACAGAAAAGATACTTTAAAAATGAAACTAAAACTGCCAGTAGGTGGCGGCAAGTCACTGATTTTTTCACTGAATCATTCATTGAATTGATTCATTTGAATGGCTGATTCATTCAGGAACGAAGCAAGTGACTGTCTTTATGAATTGGTAATTGAATCACTGACTCACTAGATTCGTTTAAAAACGCAAGTTCATTCATAAACGAAACACCGGTGTGTTTGAATAGAGCTCACGAAGCTCCCTACACTGCACAGTCTCTTATTTACTCCCTGTCTACACTTTGAGAGGATTTGTCTGTGATACATTACTCAACGCTGCAAAAACACATTGTAAGTACGTTAGAAACCTTTGAAGCTCCTCTGAGCGCAAACACAAATATGCTGATCGGGTTAGTCGCACTGGTGCTCCTAAATATTTTTTCATAGTCGCACGCAGTAGTTTTCAGTCGCAAAAGCCCTGATATTATTTATGTAATTTTCAGTTGATATTAGAGATTTTGGTAACACTTTACAGTAAGGTTCAATTCCTAACCATTAGTTCTGTCATGACAACTCTCAGAGAGTTTAGCATGGTAATATACGTGATAATGTTAATGAGTTTGTTCTTGGCGGAATAGATCTGCTATGCTGCTGTTGCTGTGGCAGAACAAGTAACAAGATTTGCTACTGCCAATACATCCACAGCATGCTGCTGTGAGCATGTAAGAAATACTGCTGCTGCACATATAACATATAAGAAATATTCCCCCTATATATTTCTATTCAAAATGAATATACATTTTTCATACTGTACATTATAATGTTGTAATGCCTAAATTCACTTGTACCATTTAAAATGATTAAAGGAGACATATTATGCCCCTTTTTTACAATATGTAATATAAGTCTCTGGTGTCCCCAGAATGTGTCTGTGAAGTTTCAGCTCAAAATACCCCACTAGGGATATGCCGGTATCAAATTTTCATGTTGCGATTAATTGCTAATGCTTTTATCACGGTATACGGTATTATCACAGTATTGAAATTTCGTTTTACAAAAAAGTGCTGTCATAATACAGTATAACAGGTTTATTTAACTTTTTTCTTATAACAAAAATAACTGAACATTTAAATGCAATAAAGCAATACAAGCAATACAGTAAAGTTAAAAGTTTTACACAGATTAAAGTGCAAAAGAACTATAAAGACCAATAGGTATCATAGGTATCAAAGACCTCATTAGTTAACCTTTAGTTAATGCATTAACATTCACAATGAGCAATAGCAACATTTGCTACAGAAGTTATTAATCCTTGTTTAAAAAATACAAGTCTTAGTTCATGTTAGCTCATTAAATAACACAGCTGCAACTCTCGATTTAACATCCTGTTATTAAATATTGGAATACCTAAGATTAATGAATGTTCAGAAGAATTTTTCATTGGCAGTTTATGTTAACTAATGAATTAACTAATGTTAACTAATGAAGCCCTAATGTAAAGTGTGACCGAACAATAAAGAATCAAAACACTTTCAAACAATATCTAGGGCATGTTGTAGTCCAGATTAAAATGTAAAAAAAAAGTTTGAAAATAAATAGCCTATTAAGTCTAAATATTAAGTATATTTAATAAGTATTTGGCGCTGTGATGAACATCATAGCAAATACACAAATCTGAATGGCTGTTTAAATCATTTAAACACAATTCAGAAACAGAAAGTAGTGCAACTGCTTTGTTTACAGGGTTTCCGGGGTAAAGGCTGCATTTAAATGAATTATTATATTATTATTATTATCATTTCTGCAGTTTAGCGCCATCTGCTGTCAGAGAGTGAAAGTGCGCTTTCATCCAGAGCGTCTCTCACATGTTCCGCCATGTGCTTCTCGTCCGCACTTGTTTACATCAGAGTGCGCACGCGTCTTTCACGCAGCATACAGCGGTGTTGTGCATTGTGACCAGTTGATGGGAAAAGTATTCTTAAAATGCATTCAAAATTCGGAATAATTTGTAATATATAATTATTCACGGTATTTAGAAGTGCCCACGATAACAATATCGTGCATATTCATTACCGTGATATATCGCATCACCGAATACCGGCACAAGTCTAATCAGAAAACACTGCACTGACCAGAAAAATGACACACTTCGGCTTTAAATACAATTTACAGGAAGTAAATGATTAACATTCACATTCAATAAACATTTATTCAACAAATTAATCCAAAGTCTGAGTGCAACTAATCCATAAAATGAGATGCACAAAAATTTATTAAAATATAATCAGTCTAAAAGCCTGCTCTTTATATTTGCTAGTCAAAACAGAAAACAGGACATGCACACAAATCGTGCTGCTGAACACGCCACCTATAACACACAGTAATACACTGCCATTGTATTTGCTTCAAGGATGCTACACAAACCGACAGATTTGAAAGCATGACATTATCGAGCTGTGCTTATGCATGAATATTGGATGTTTTGAGTTCTTCTGAATGACATGTTTGTTTTGGAAGTTAAAACTGGCAACACAGGCAAACCTGAGGGTGATGCTATACACAACAGTGGGCAGAAACAGCACACACATTTCAACAAAATCTACTTATATAAACTCCCACTCAGAGACTCTGTCTGTGTGTGTGTGTGTGTGTGTGTGTGTGTGTGTGTGTGCACG
>NW_015650717.1:332842-333060 GCF_001515625.1 Sinocyclocheilus rhinocerous
GAGCCATATCGGGCAGCGGCCCCGTTCGGGAAATTTTTGTCGGATCGGGTATCGGTCAGAGAGGGCTGATCCAAATCTGAGATTGTGCGTATTATTCTGTTACTTCTGAAGCCATATGAGAGCTTAACTTCTGATATACGGTTTTCTGAGAGCACTCATCCGAAGCACACGGACAGAAAGCGGCTGTCACAGCATGTGAGTACTAAACTAAGTTCTCA
>NW_015650717.1:333141-401298 GCF_001515625.1 Sinocyclocheilus rhinocerous
CACTGCTCTGTTGTCTCCTCTGAGTGAGGCTGGGTAAATAGTGTTCTGTGCACGTCTGTGCAGCCAAAGACAGAACAGTTAGCATGTTTTGCTCAAACTTTCGCCATGTCATTAGAATTGGTACACCTTTGTGGCTTGCGAAATCAAAATGACGGCGCCGTGGGTGGAAACTTACAGATTAAGGGGCGGTAATATTATAATGAGATCCCTTTGCAATGTCACCAGGGGAGCGAAATCAGACGCGCTCGTTTTCTCAGATGCTTGCAGAAAAAGGCTTACCAAAACAAAGTTACTGGTTTAATCTTTTTCACGTTTCCTTGGTTGGTAGATGCACCGGGGATCTGATTATAGCACTTAAAACCTGGAAAAGTCGGAGTTTCATGATATGTCACCTTTAAAGTCATTTTATTTAGATTTATTTTGTGCAAATAGTATAGAATTTTAATGTCAGCAATTTATAGGTTATGAAAAGAATTTTCTGTGTCTCTATCAGTATTTTGGCCCCTATCAGTATTGGCCAGAATTAAAGGTGACCTATTATGCCCCTTTTTACAAGATGTAAAATAAGTCTCTGATGTCCCCAGAGTGTGTGTGTGAAGTTTTAGCTCAAAATACCGTACAGATAATTTTTATAGCTTGTTAAAATTGCCACTTTTAGGGTATGAGCCAAAACGCGCCGTTTTCGTCTTTCTCTTTAAATGCAAATGAGCTGGTGCTCCTGGAGAAGAGGGCGGAGCTTCAAGAGCTCAAGCTCCGGCAATACCGGTGCTAGCCTTTGCAAAAAAACACTCCACTATTAGTACAAGCCTGTTATCTTTACAGAAAACGCACTCGGTTTAAAAGTCAGTTATCTGATTGTACTGTGCATAAAAAAATGGACTTTATGAATTACACAGAGACGGGAGCACGGCGCGATAAAAATAATCATGGTGCCATACAAACTTTATAAGCCCCACTTGTGATTTATGAGCTCAACTAATTCCAGTGGTCGACTTCTGATTGCTTTCATATGCAATTTTAACTCCCACATTCCTATTTACAATCATTCTGGTAGCACGTGAAGGCAGCATCAGTGAAAACAGACAGACAATGGTAAGGGAGCATTTTCTTCGAAAACAAAATTAATCCAACTTGTCTTCAGCGGGCCTATGGCTAATGTGACGTCACATTAGCACCAAGTCGGAAAAAAGGTAGTTGGGAGACACTGCTTATAATTTATGGGGATAAAAAAAAAAAGGAGTGGGTGAAATTTTATCATTATAGGGTGGTTGTGTACACACACTGCCAACACACATTTATGTCCAAACACCATGCAAAAGTGAATTTAGCATAATAGGTCCCCTTTAAATAAAGGTGCATCTCTACAAAAAAAAAAAAAAACCTTATTCTTTCCAATTAGAGAAGTGAACAGAAAGCGTTTAGACCCTTATTAGTGTCTGGAAAGCTCATGGTCAGTGGCTTCATGTAGACTGAGCTACTTATGGACGCATGAACAGACTCGTTTTCATTTGGCCACTTTAATTTTGCCTCTGTCAATTTTAGATGCAGCGTCCCGAGACACGTGCCTATTTACACGACTCGAGTACAAGCGCACAATTATTCTGCTTCCCTAAATGAGGCCATTTTTTACTCTTTGGGATTCATTAAAATTGCATTTCATTTGTAAACGGTCCAAAAGATGTGCGTGTATGACGTATTTGAAAATGCATGCTTTCATTAGAGGCTGTTTGCACAAGTTCAGAGCACAACTGTGATTGGCCGTGTGTCTTAGTTAATCCTCTGAATTGATTGCGTGAAATGAGAGCCTGATAGCCGTATCTCACTGGAGCCGACCCTCCTGCTTTTGTTCAGCAGGGGAGAAGGTGTGTGTTTGTCAGGGGTCGAGTCTTTGTCCGGGACAGCTGTTATCAGTGCGTTCCCGTTCCTCTCTGGGCTCCGTGGAGGTCTCTGATAACTCCCAGCATGCACTCTTGAGTGTGAGTGCAGTCTGTAGCAGTTGGCTGGATTTAAAGAGTCACCGTCTCATGTAATAGCTCTGATTATTGATACGCTGGAAGGATTTGTTTCCTTCTGAGTGTCCGCTGATACATTTTAAAGAATTTTTTAGGGTTGCACTGATGGTGGATATTTTTTACTTAATAGCTATTTTCACATTATGATTGATAATCAATGTAATGACGAATATTGTAAATCTTATATTATTCTGATCATTTTGATATTTAGAATATTTCTATGTGATCAGTGTTTTTAACCTGGTATAGAAGAAAACAGAATGGAATGCTGTTTAATTGAGGGAAAAATCCATCTTAATATTTTATCTTCATTGGTTTGGCATCATAATTTTAAGTAATTTTTATAATAATTTAAAATTAATATTTTGTTTGTTTCTGCCTATTTTAAATTCTCTTGTAGTATGCAAGCTATTTTTTGTAGTTTTTTTTAGCATGTTTTATTTTTATTTTTATTTAGTATAAGTGTAGATTTATAATATTAATTGAATTGAATTAATTAATTTGTTTTTAATTAATTAATTTCTGCTTATCTTAAATTCACTTGTATCATGCAGACTATTTTTGTTTTTAGTATTTTTTACTGTCCTTTTAATTAACAAGTTAGTATAAATGTATGACATTACCCATTTGACAGATAATTTATTTCAATTAATTAATTTCAGCTTTTTAAATGGACTTGTAGCATGCAAACATTTTGTTTTAGTGTTCAGTATGTTTTACTTTTATTTTAAAATGTTAGTATTAGGGATGCACGATATTGGATTTTTGCCGATATCCGATATGCCGATAATTTTCAACTCATTTTGGCCAATAGCCGATGCCGATACCGATATATTTATTTTTAATTTTGGTTAGTTTTTAACAGTAACTTATTTGTTAGAATTAAATGAACTATAATAAAGTTATTTTATAATGACAGTACATTGAAGATTTGAAAATAACTATAAATAAACTATATATTAATCACTGCATTTTTCCCCCAGAAAGATGCAGTGGTAACCTTAGAATTTTATTTTATGATTTAACATTTGTAAATGGTCTAAAGCAAAAGAATGTGATTTCCGTTTGTGATCATGTGATCTTCGGTTAGGAGATCTTGTGATGCTTTTTAAAGCAAAGTTGGGGTTGATTTCGAGTTCACATACAAACATAAATAGAATAGGCTAATTAAATTTGTCTATTTTAATGTAAGACAACATATTTTTCGTCAGTGATAGAAATATGATTTAAGACGGTAGTGTAAGCAAGTTTAGTTTAAAAACGTTTAATAGTAAATAAGACACAATTAGACAATATTTGAATAAAATAATAATAATAATAAATATTTATTTGCAACAACTGATGGAGTACTGAATGCTGCACGCACGCCGCAGCGTTGTCAAGATAACATTTGGTCAGTCATTCCCTTCGCCAAGGGAGTTACAAACGCTTATACGAGACAGTAATGCCCTGCACCCTTCAAAGAACACACTTCAAGGGCTCTGCCCTTCGAAGGGAGTAGGGCATAGGGATGCTCACTTCTGTTTGGAATTCGCCCCATGGCTCTTGTATCACCGAAACACGGTTTTGATGATAATTAAATTTTAAATGATAATACTAACTGTCAGGGCATTTTATCTCAATTTATCGTGAAACCGGTAATCGTTCCATCCCTAGTTCATGCAAGCTATAGCTTCTGACCTTTAAATCAAAACATACTCAATTTGGCATCAATTACTGCTTTATTTAATCAGAAACAGTCTAAATATTATTTGTGTATTTTGCTTTCATTTTATTAGAAGTAGGCCAACAGCGCCCCCTATGGAATTAAAACTCCTTACTGAGCGGGCATTAGGCTGCCTCTGCTGCCGCTGCACGTGCAATTACTGTTTACTCTATCATACACGCGTCATTCTGTACGTGCATTCTCCGTTTAAATGCAGCGATCAAAACTAGGCCTGTCACTAACAAATTTTGTTGTGCGATATATTGCTTCAGAAATAATTGCGATAAGCGATATTATTGTCATTTTAAAGACCATTTTATGCCACTGAATATATAATCATAATGTAACAGCATAATAATGGAAGAAGGTCTACACACTTCCAAATGACAACAAACTTTTAATTAAGAATATTGTCATATGATGTTGCTAAAAAGAACATTATTTTGTGTATTTGGTGTAATGAAATGTGTTTATGCGGTTTAAGTAGGGATGTAACGGTATGAAAATTTCATCAAAGTAGTTTCGCTTTCAGGCCGGCGGGGCTAGAGTGAGTGAGCTGAGGCCGGCGGGGCTAGAGTGAGTGAGCGGAGGCCAGCGGGGCTAGAGTGAGCGGCGGCCGGCGGGCTTGCGGTAACCACATGTGACGACCCCGGGCTGGACTCCGCTTCGTCCACGGTGAAAGCCGATCCGGAGATCCACAGCGCGAAGTTGATGTATTTCCTCAGCGACCAGCACGGATCAGCTCCATTAGTCTTTGCAACTTTACAGATCTTCTTTATGCACCAAGAGCTTGTAACACTTCAAAGAGAAAAGAAAAATTTAAATCGCATCATATGACCCCTTTAAGAATATTTAGATCATGGCAGTTATGTATCAAAATATTAGATACCTTAAAAAACTTGAATAAATAGTAAATAAACATTTTCTAACAATAAGTGCAAAGTAACAAGTAGAAAAAAGAAAAATGCACAAAGAACTTGTATGGAGATTTTTCCATCTACAGATTTTTTACCTGACCTTCTTTTCTCTGTAAGTTAAAGGTCCACACTATTGCTGAAAAACTCAATCACTACTTAGCAGTCAGATGTCCGTATGCACAAAGGCACAGATCCCTAAACAAGACCATATCTGCAGATCATGGCAGTTATGTATCAAAATATTAGATACCTTAAAAAACTTGAATAAATAGTAAATAAACATTTTCTAACAATAAGTGCAAAGTAACAAGTAGAAAAAAGAAAAATGCACAAAGAACTTGTATGGAGATTTTTCCATCTACAGATTTTTTACCTGACCTTCTTTTCTCTGTAAGTTAAAGGTCCACACTATTGCTGAAAAACTCAATCACTACTTAGCAGTCAGATGTCCGTATGCACAAAGGCACAGATCCCTAAACAAGATCATATCTGCAGATGAAAATTGTTTCGTAGAAGCATTTTTTAAAATTTGTACTAGCACCTCATGACTACACCACGTTATGTACGAGAAGCTGCAAAAGACACGGGGAGAAGTGGAATGTACAAAACATGGTGACATTAATTTAATATAATGGGTAAATATAATGGGTGATATATTGCGTCACCAAAAGTTATTGAGGTCATGTACATATATTGTGCGATAAGTCAATATAATGATTATTGCGTGAGTAGCTTTTAATCTAAATTAGCCTGTATAATTTCTAAATTTGAAGCAAAAACAGAATGGTTTGACATTAGTTTTGTGAAACTATACTACATAAAACATATCTGCACGAAACAGCAAACGAGCTGAATGAGATGCAGATTCACTCTCTGACAGCAGGTGGCGCTTATGAACATCAATGATACAGTGTTTCCTGGGTTACCGCTGTAAACAAAGCAGAGCTGTGCTTATGAACACTACTTTAATATGCACTGTTCAGAGGCAAGGTGAAAAGTAAATACCATGTAAACTTTTCTAAAGATAGTCAGTTCCCCTCAGAGATACAATCACATAAACGTCTACTTCAATTGTTTCACGATTTGTTTGGCATCTCAAACGATTTGAATCGTCACTATTTGAATCGATTTTAGACCGGCTCGCGGTTAATCGTTACATCCCTAGTCATTTGCTATCATTCAGAAATGGTTCCTTTCTGTTGGATGCTTTTTATAGCCTCTGATTTCTTTTTGTTAGTCATTTTCGGCCTTGGTGTGAAGAATTTACTTGCATTGAGAAAGTGTTTTTACATTCCTACAGAACATAAAAATCCACATGCATGCACGTTTTCTCCAACCTATGTGAATGTCACTGCTAGAGGTCATTGAATGGAAATGAACTACAGCATCCATCCATACCGTGTCCCCTTGCTCCCTTGAAACCTGAGCCCTAATCATTACCTATGGGCTCTTTATAATACTGTAGAATCAGCAGCCTTCAGCTATATATAGGCTTTTCGATACAGTGGAGGCTTCACTGGTGTCACGTTTTTTTTGCATTTTTCACCCCCAAAGAAGTTCTTAAGCAGATGTGGAAGATGTCAGTCTTACATGCTGCTTTGGGATCAGTTCATACTAACATAACCTTAAACATGGTATTGGTTTCCATTAGGGCTGTCAAAATTGCTGAAATACCACAGCAAAAACAACTAGACTAACTAATACAGATTTCAAACATTATTAAAGACAAGTAAACAGTCAGTAGTAAAATAAGAGCAAATAAACAAATTAAAAATAGCACAAGTAAATATAACTCAACAGTTCAGGTGCAGAAATTGACATCGAATTTAAAATAACACTGCATAGGTTTATCTTTATAAATAAAATAAAGATTAGTCCTTATTCAGTTTACAAAAGTTATCCAGTCAAGATTGGGGAGTGATTTTTTTCTTCTTTTGTTCACTGATAAACATTAATAACACAGAAAGCAGCAGGAATTTTAGGCTGCTGTCACTTTAAGACCTAATGCACAGATCCAATGTACTGTTACACATGTGTTTTCATCATCAGCTGTTTACGTTCACTTAAGACAAAACCGACTCAAATTTTTTAAATTCCATTTCCCTGCATCTTACATTTTTTTTAAATGCAAAAGCACATCCTTTGTGAATGACCACTAACACAGCAGATTGATTAGCAAGTTTGAGTTTTAAGACTGACTGTCTGCAGCTATTTAAAAGCATCTTCTCAGATAGTCTAGTTTTAAAGGGCAGACATTTTTCTGCATATCTACTACATTCAATGCTCTAGCATAGACATATGTCACAACGCTGCAGAGTAGCTTTCGGAACGAGGTGCAGCGAGCTGGCAGTATGGAGATAGCTGACAAAACTTATGTTTACCAGGCTGTCTCATGTTGCCGAACTGAGGAAGATGGTACTTCTGCACTGAACTCACTGTATGGCACATGAATCAATCTGAAATTATGTGAAATTTGAATAAAATATGCAAACTTATTAATAACTAACAAAAACCTTTAGGACATAACAGTGCTTATGTTTTAGCGGGTTAAATGCTGACACAACCTGTATCCTACAAGCACAAAACTAGTTGATTGGGCTTCAAATGGCACTGCTTCAGCAGAAAGACCTGTTTATTCACCATTTGCCTCTATCAATAGGCTACCTCACATACTGCATTTGAAGAGCAATAAACATGGTATATGAACTCTGGTCAGCGCACTAGTTTTCTGCTGCCTCTATGTTGTAGCTGTGCTAAACAGCGTGAAGGAGCGAGGAAAGGAAAACGTGTGTGGAATCTGTCGTCACTCTGGGCCTTGCATTCCAGAATGACAGCCTGTCAAAAGAGCTACACGTGCATACTGCATTTCCAACATTTTTAGGGAGTTTAGAGGCAGAGGCAGGCATATACACAGCGGGTTTCAAGTGTGATGGATGAAGCTTAGGTGCCACTATAGCATTCTACTCTTCTTCAGATATGGTTTATCCACATTGAAGTATTACTGTTTCAAGTTTTATGTTTTGAACTTGAGTGTTGCATAATGAACTGCCAAACTTATTCATTTGTTAAAGGGATAGTTCACCCAAAAATTAAAATTGTCCCCCTTATTTTGTTCCCAAACTATGTGATTTTCTTTCTTCTGGGGAACATAAAAGAAGATAATGTTGTTTGGTTCCCAGCGTCCATCAAAACATATTCGTTTCTTCTGTGAAACATAAAGTCATATAGGTTTGGAACGATATGAGGGTGAATAAATGACGATTTTTTAACTTTTGGCTGTATGGTATTTTCACTGAAATGGGAAAGAGATTCATTATTTAACTTGGATTATGATTGACCAAATGCATGAACAACTACCTCAAAAGTATATCTACACCTAAGAAATGAGAACATTTCTGTGCTCTAGGTAGGGCTGTGCAAAAAAAACGAATGCGATTTTCATGCGCATCTCGTCAGTAAACCCGCTCCTGTGATTAGTAGTAAATCTCCAGCATGTGCGTTCAGATGGAGCGGCATTTACTACACAGAGCCGTAGTTCACTGACAAGCTACACAAAATCGCGTTCATAATCGGCATTGAATTGCCTGTGATTTTGAATGCGATTTTGCGTAGCTTGTCAGTGAACTACAGCTCTGTGTAGTAAATGCCGCTTCATCTGAAAGCACGTGCTGGAGATTTACTACTAATCACAGGAGCACCTTTACTGACGAGATGCGCATGTAAATTGTGTTCGTTTTTTGCACAGCCCTAGCTCTAGAATTTTATTTAGACTATTAGTTTATGGTAGCTTAATTCACAAATTACCTCAAACACCATACACAGCGTGTCCTTTAGATTGGCCAGTTTGAGAGCAGAAAAATACAGTTTATTCTGCATTCAGCAAATTAATTTTGTGTTGGGCGATGGAACATGTTGGGAAACCAAATACTACATCGCTGATCTGGAGCCATCTCCATTCATGTCACCCATCCGCGTTTGTACAAGTGTCTTCAAGTTCCCGTGATCGCAAACGCCTGGCTGGTCAGGTTTGGTGAGGCTTTCTCCAAACTGGCCAAATACAAACGAGACCGCGATAAATGGAAGATGTTAACAAGAAATGTGGGAACGATTCCTATTTTAAAGAGAGCGCGTGCAGACGAGGAGTTATTGCGCCCGCTTGCTTGGCAGCGGAACAGTGAACCGTGTCTACACCGGACGCAAACTTTGTGTCAGTACCTCATAAACAGGACGAGGCAGTTTACTGTCGGGGATTTGTTATGTCGTGTCGTGTCGCGCCACATCCAGTGTAGCATCAATGATTATAATGAGTTCTATAGTATTTTGTCGTGTCGCGCCATGCCGCTCACATTACGGTTTCACATTACGGTTTTTGACCCACGGATCGGATCATTTTTCAATATTTCAATTTAACTTGCTTTTCATTTATTACTTAAAGCGAAGTACATCTTTGATACCACAGCAAATACTACTAGATTAACTAAGAAAGTTTAAACATGTGGATCCGATATAATGATAAACATCATATCCGATTTCTTCCTCAGCTGTTTTCATTCACTTGAGATATAACTGACTGCGTTTACCTGAATGATTGTCGAGATGGGTATTTTGTCATAATTTTATGTGTATGTGTCTGTTCAGAGGATTCAGAAGAGGATTCAGTTCGGTGTTCGCCCGCCATCTGAAATGCGTGTGCGCGCTTCGTGTGTGCGGCTGTGCACGTAGAGAACAGCGTGTGAGTAACGAATCGAGTTCCCTTTCGCCTTTTCTCTCTGGAATTGTTTAAAATTCGCTTGCTTGTGTAAATACGAACAAATGATAAACTTATACTCTATTATGGTTAAATTTTGCAATTAATCCGCAGATCACATGCGTGCCGAACCGTGGGGCTTGGTCCGTACGGATCACGGATCAGCAGCTCAGTACACACACTCACACTTACTCACTCGAACGGTGCCAGGCCACGGGGATTTACTTCAGCGGCTCACGTCTGGCGTGAAGAGGTTGGCGAGCATAAACTGCGATTCGAAACAAACCCATGCAACTTTACTGGAAGTGTGCGGAGTACTATTTAAAAGCGCCTGAGCTGCTCAGCAAATCGATGTGGGTCGGTGGATGCGCCTCATCTCTTTTCCTAAGTGATTGAACAGTAACTTGCTGTTCTCTGCTAGCCGCCGTTTGATACATAGGGGTAGGGTTGGGACACTCTCTTTTTTTGTCTGTACCTCTCTCTCCCTCCCTTCCCCCCTCTCTCTGCACTATCTTCCTCCCTCCCCCGCCTCGTGCCGATTAAATCGGGGATCCTGCTGTGATCAGCCAGGTTCAGTATGAGGGCTGGAGGCTTGCTGGAGTGCACACGGGTCTGCGGGACCCTAGTTTTGGACCATACATGTGACTGAAGAAAGCTACAGATATGCTTCTGGTTCTTCTGAGATGATCTAATGGCTGTAAGTAACGTTCTTGTTGTTATTTTTGTGATAACGTTGGATTTCTATTATAAGCAAGTAACTTGCATTCAAGTTGAACCTGATTTGGCTCCGAAACGCTGAATGCAACACATTAAACCTTCTGGCATTGGTGTGCTTTAGTTTCTTAATACTTCGGAGGAGTACAACAAGTGCTCCAACAGTTGCGCAAATTGAGGGTAGGCTCAAGCAAGCTGTTAGTTTTCATTTAGCTGCAGTGTTTGGTGTGTCTTTAGCGCCGTAAATCTGCAGTGACGTTGCCGTGGTGCGTATGTGCAGGATGTCGCTACGTCTTCTGGGAACCACCTCCCCTTGCTGTGAGCTTTCCTGCTCCTTCGTTTGAATAGCTGAATCACATGCTCCTGGATTGGGGCTTTTAGCCATCGTCAGCACTTTGAGACACATCTTTCTCCATTTCTTAAGTCATCAGTCATCAGCTCCTACGTGTTATGGACTGATGCCAGATCCAAAGGTGGTGTGTGTGTGTGTGTGTGTGTGTGTGTGTGTGTTTAAGAGAGACATTTGGATGTTTTTCCACCCTCCTCATCTTCTTTTGGCTTCCAGTCAACATACGCAATGTTCTCTGGGTGCGTTTGTTTGCACTGTCCAATGCAGCTCCTGCTCTGTCTGGTTCCGCTAACACTTAACCCTTGTTTGATTGTTACCTGATGCTCTATGTACGGTTTTCTGTAATTTTTTGGTAAAATATGTTGCCAGTTACTAATTCCGATTTAAACTTAACATGAGATCAAACAGACCTGATTTACTTTCTAAATAGCTGAATATTCTTGGTCATATTTACCATAGATTATTAAAGGTATTTGTGTTATGGTAATTTAATTTATTTTGAATATTATTATAAGTTTTAAATATATTTTTTCAGTGTAAAAAAATTAGCTTCATCAAGTTTTAATTCATAAATACTATGTTTTTGTGGAGTTGAACCACTCAGCATTTTACAATCTAAACTAACCCTGCCATGTCATGTCCAAAGTAAAATTATCTGATATTTTATGAGACTTGACAGGCAGTTGTGAGGGTCTGCAGTGGTAATTGAATTTCCTATTTTTCCTGCATATTTTTGCCCATTATTTGTGCCACTCAAGGTGGATTAAAGTTCATTCAAAAATTATACAATACTGCTCCAGTTCACTTTTTAATAAATATTTTTTAAAAGCAGGCTTTTTTCCATTATCTAGTACTATCCCTAGTTAGTGCTAGATGATGGCAAAAAGTAAAATAAAATTCCCCAATAATTGGTGGAAATGAGCCAATGGTGACCAATAACGATAAAAAATACTGATATCAGCTGATACCGATATGATTCCAAAGTATTGTGCATTCCTACTTTTCTTATATTGTGAACACTGTTTTCTTCTTGTTGCACTGTGAGAAAAGTAGGTCATTTCTCCACAACTTTGTGAATCAAAGCTCCTCTTTTTTCAGCGGCCAACATAGTATCTAATTTGGTACCACTGCGTTCGTTTCTGGATTAGCTCCATATCATCCCAGACCTGGACATACACTTGCACAGCTTCGTTAAAATTCGCTAATAGCACTTGTCGACACCTTGAATTAGCCTAATCCAGCTGCGTCTCCTACCATCTCCTTTGAACGTCATCTTCATGTCGTCTGCAACGCGGCCCTGCCAGTTCCCTGCATCTGAACCCGATGGCGACAACGCAAGAGCTATTTTTAGATCCTCCCTCTTGCTTCCTCCGTTTCACTTTCTCGATTTCACTCTCCTGTGGTGAGGGATAATGTGCTGCATATCCAGATTTAAAAAGACGCTGAATCCCTGCCTCTCAGTTCACACCAGCATAGTAATGACTGTTAGCAGTTAGGAAGAGCTTGACACTTACTATTCGCAATGCCTCAGTCACGCATTACAAAGAGGCCTCTTGGTGGTAAGCAAAGAATCACTCACACAACTCTGTCACATTTCCACCCTAATGATGCAGATATCTTTTGCCGTTTTAATGGGGTATCTCAGGTCTTGGCGTTATCTCTGAAAGAGTCTCCGGAGTCGGACTATTAGAAGGCCAAGTTTGAAATTGCGCAAGGGTTTTTTGCATGCCGCTTGCAAGCCAATTATCCCAGATCCGAGTTTTACCATTCTCCCTGTCAGATCGCCCCCGTATAGTTGTCGTCACATAAAAACCACAGATACATACACCATCTGTGCATCTTCCTATAATTGACTTTTTCCGGCTCTGTCAGAATTGATAACCCCTTCCACCCCCTGTTCTGTATCATTAATTAAAATGACTTGGGTAGATTCCTATCGAAATAGTTTGGCCCTTACCTCTCGTTATGACTGGGTTCAGCTGTCCGATCCATCTGTGAGAGGGTCCATGGCTGCCCATGCCTCCAGACCTCTGACAGTATAGAGCATTGGCTACCAGTCAAGCCAGTATTCTTTCTGCACTATGAAGATTTGATTGACCAAGGCGTTGGTGAATGTGCAACCTGTCCTCCTGGGAACACAGATTTAGAATTATAATGTGTGCAAACAGTGGACGCATTTATCCAGTATGATTTTCACTACACTTATACGGGCACAATTTCCTCTTTGAAAAAAACCCATGTATGTTTCAAATGTACAACGTGTCCATTATTAGACATCCAAAACAGAAATTCATCTTCTGCTCATTAAAATTCCAATTAAACTTCCAGTGGGGAGTGACCAGTTCAGTTCTGATTTCAAATAATGATTTTTGCAACAACCTGAAAATGTTTTAGTAATTAAATTTGGGTTTTTGGTAATTGATCTCTTAATGCTATTTGTAGTGTTCTGTTCTTAGGTGATCAATTGAACCAGTCGTAATAGTAAATTCTTCAGCAGCAAGTCGCCTCTTGGTATTTCGGCCTAATAAATTGTACATGTTCTCTACCATAATTTTTTGTGACAGTGAAGTGCGTCCACACTGCTGACATGTTTACATGTTGTAGCTTATCCACGTTACCTGCACAAAATAGACACTCCACTTCTTTCGGCTATAGAAAAGTGAATCCAAACATTCCAGTATGGCTGCTGGTAACTTGTGCCAGTGATGTAATTTTGAGCCCGAGTCTGAGCAGTAGCAATTAATTTGGAGCCCGAGTCTGAGTAGTAGCGATTCCTTAGGTGCCCGAGTCTGCACCATAGTGAATCATTTGGAACCCGAGTCTGCGCAGTAATGATTCATCTGGAGCCCGAGTCTGAGCAGTAGTGAATCATTTGTAGCCAGAGTCTGAGCAGTAGTGATTTATTTGGAGCATGAGTCTGCGCAGTAATGATTCATTTGGAGCCCAAGTCTGAGCAGTAGTGAATCATTTGTAGCTAGAGCCCGACCGATATATCGTTTTGCCGATATTATCGGCCGATATGAGCCTGTCGCCATATTTCCGTAACGGTGCGGCGAATCCGCACCAAATTTGGGGGATCCCTTCATCTCGAGGAACCCTCTCGAACGCGAATCGAGTGTACGTCTAGAGGCCAGCTTTCGAATGAGACCACCGCCGCGTCAATAGCCCCCGGGGTTCGAGGGTTACGGGCGGTTAAATTCGCGGTCCGGCGCCGACCGATCAAGCGATCCCGGGGGGCTACCGACGCGTGGAGGGGGGCGTTCGATAGGGCTCCTCGAGCTGAAGGGATCCCCCGAATTTGGTGGAGATCCGCCGGCGCATTCGCGAGATAGTGACCCCAGTCAACACTTTCACTTCAGTAAGGAGGTCTCTTGTTCAGGCAGCAGCATTCAAGGGATGCGAGGGCCGGTACTGTCATGCCACTGCTATGGGGTTGAAATAAGGATGCGCGCTTTTAAGGCATCAAAGAAGGGTCCCGTATGAAAGCTATAACACAGTTTGTCCCGTATTGGCAGGTATACGCCATATGACCACCAGACCATATGAATAACAAATTCTCAATTGATAATCATTATTTATGCGCAAAATATTGTTTTATTTGTGAACGTAGCCGTTTGATGAAGGATTTAAGACCAAGCGGAATCCTCTGCCGGCTGCACCTGTTTCACAGCGAGCAGGACTTGCGCTTACGTCCGCGATTTGATTTTGGCAAATCAGTTTGGGCGAATGCAATTTATTGATCATGGGACATGAGACACTACTTGTGCGGTCACGATTTTATAATGGTACTTTTTTTTTTGTGTGACATTAAAATTCTTTAGAATATAGATTAAGCAAATCAAATGTGATTTATTTCTGAGAACTTTTTAACTGCAGGCAGACATTATGGTACAGAAGGCCTACAAATATTTTGTTGGAGATATGCGAGCAAAAAATAATAGATTTTGTAGCCCAAGTCTGAGCAGTAGTGATTTATTTGGCGCATGAGTCTGTGCAGTAATGATTCATTTGGAGCCCAAGTCTGAGCAGTAGTGAATCATTTGTAGCCCGAGTCTGAGCAGTAGTGATTTATTTGGAGCATGAGTCTGCGCAGTAATGATTCCTTTGGAGCCCGAGTCTGAGCAGTAGTGAATCATTTGGAGCCCGAGTCTGAGCAGTAGTGATTTATTTGGAGCATGAGTCTGCGCAGTAATGATTCCTTTGGAGCCCGAGTCTGCACGGTAGTGATCGTGAGGTGGAGCCGCAGTATCAAAGTCCCACTCAAACTCCCACAGACCCAATCACAAGCACACAATCATGACACCACACCCCGTTTTTATAGAGGAAACTACCTAAAATGAAACCATCATTGGGAAGAATTTATAAGAAGTGTAATATGATTTTTTTTCAGTTTGGCTTACGTCCCATTCGTTTACATAGAGAGGGAAGGGTTTATGACCTGTAGGCTGCAGCCGACCACCAGATCAAAATGTTTTGGCTTCACTTTTCAGGACGTGTGTGGCACACTTGTTGAAAACGCGTCATTGGAGAAGTACCAATTAAATGCCACTTTTTAAGTCAATTATTTTTGACCTGCAAAAACCAAAAATTCTTGTTTTTTGCAAAATATTTTTGGTGCGTCACTAATTGCGACTCATGAATTGAAAGAGAGCCAATTCTTAATTCGAGTATTTCTCAACCATGATGTTTACACTAGAGAGACAAGTTTAAACTAAATCTTTATTTATATTGTAAGTTGTTGTCTTGTCCATTACAAGTAACACTTTAGTTACATGGCAAACAGCAAATCTTAGGTGAATGCTTCAAAAACACCCCAAAAGCTGTTCAAAGTGGTGTCATTTTCAGCAAATGACTTGTTTCGTAACCTTGTCATCACGACTTTCCTCAGATGAGCAATTCGCTACTTGAGCGGGTTGATGAATTGATGCAATGAAGTTTTATCTGTAGCGTGGGAATCTCTTGATTGAGGAAATCTGTCAAAATGAATCTGGAGCCCACTGGGCTCTCATACATTTATACAGCAGTGGCAGGACGGTCGTTACAGTGATTCCCGCCACGAAGGAGTCCTTTTATGACACGTATGACAAGAGGCGTTTTATTACTGCCTATGGGCATCCTGAAATTTCTGTCATGTTTAATTTTTGACAGTACATGGAGTAAACGTGAAGGTCGACTGTGCTCATTAAGTACTTGCTGGTTGTTTTGCAGTATGGTGAGAAACTCTAAAATCAAAAACCTCTCACGGCAGGCGCGTCATCAGCTTGAGATCGTTTTTTTGGGATCGACCTTTATAGAGACCGCCGATCAATCATCCCAAAGTGATTATCGTCCGATAGTGATCGGTAGCCGATCAGTCGGAGCACCCCTATTAATTACCTTCGTAAGATAAAAGATAAAAGTAAGACCTTCGTTCATCTTCGGAACACAAATTAAGATATTTTTGATGAAATGCAATGCAACTGCAATGTTCCCAGTCCCAGAAAGTAGCAAGGACATGGGTGAAACAGTCCATGTGACATCAGTGGCTTAACTTCAATTTTACGAAGCTACAAGAATACTTTTTGTGTGCAAAGAAAACAAAAATAACAATTTATTCAACAATTCTTCTCCCCAAGTTACAGTCTTCCGGCATTTTGGAGAGTACCACGATGCATGTGCGCGCTTTCCCCAGAACGTAATCAACGTTTCTCCTGAATGTAAACATCGCTGATTGCGTTGATTACATTCTGGGCAAAGCGCGCATATGCATCGTGGTACTCTACAAAATGGAGGAAGATGATATATCAAAAATATCTTAATTTGCGTTCCGAAGATGAATGAAGGTCTTACGGGTTTGGAACGACATGAGGGTGAGTAATTAATTACAGAATTTTTTATTTTTGGGTGAGCTAACTCTTTAATTATTAGCTTACCCAGGGGTGGCCAACGTCAGTCCTGGAGAGCCGCAGCCCTGCAGAGTTTTGCTTCAACCCTAATCAAACACACCTGAACAAGCTAATCAAGGTCTGAAGGGTTACTAGGAAGCTACAGGCAGGTGAGTTTTAATTAGGGTTGGAGCTGAACTCTGCAGGGCTGCGGCTCTCCAGGACCGGAGTTCGCCATCCCTGAGCTTACCATTACCCATATCTTTTTTTCATGGTTAATCTTGCCTGGAAGTAACTGGAAGAAGGTTGATTGACAAATGATTGGTGCGAGACACAGCAGTCAATTAGAAAATGAGAGAACCTTCTTTTTCCCTCTCACTCCATGCTCTCTGCTTTCAAGACCAATTAGTGCAAGTAGCTACAGTGCTACAAATCTTTACATATACAAACACAACCTCAAAATGCTGCCTCATCAGGGTTTTCCCTCTTTTAGCTGTTAACCAAAGTAAAATGGACCTTTTTTCAGTAAAGCAGCAACATGGAACTTGAACACACAGAATCAGAGCTTGTTGTGCATGTGCTTATTTGAATTTCGGCAGCTGGAGAACCAAACAAAAGTCATGAATGTAACTGTAAAAGTCAGGAATAGTATTGCCCAGTCATGTTCTACCATTAAAAGCCGACTGGTGAATCTCTTAAGTGCTTTTCCGCTGCGTGTAAACTTCACTGAAACTGCGAACTAAGATTTACTGTCAACAGGAATCAAGTGGTCCCTTTGTTAGCTTTTCGGCTGGCCGATGAAAACCACCCATAAATTCTGACAAAATGGTGCAGGGTATGTTGCATCAGCGTTTTTACAGCGCCGATCAGCCTTAAGATAGGCATAAATCCTCTCAACCCCCCTTTTGCTCTCTAGAGTGCAAACTTTTCCCGGCCGGGCTTCAGCTTTGCACGCTGCTGTTTGTGAATATTTAAGATTGTCCAAAGTACCGCATTGTGATTCCCCTCAAGTGGGGTTTCTGCCAATGTTTTGTGTGTAAAATATCTTTATGTATACATAAGAGGCCTTTGTATTTTCTTTACAGCTTATGTTTTTAAAGCTGTCTGGGTTAAGACAACAAACCATTTGTACTTCTCTTGATGCTGTATAATTCCTGTGTTAGTTTCTTTTCTTACCCTCCAACTCTGGAGCTGGCTGGCAGCTTGCCTAGACCGAGAGGAGGAACTGAGGGAAGAGTAATTTTGTGGTTAACAGAATAAATTCAAAGCTCTGTTCAAAACCTAGTAAGCTACCTCACTGTTTACTGCCTACATGTTTAGGTACCATTTTAGGTGGCATTATAGCTGATACAGAACCTCATAAATGTGCAACATCAAGTGGAGATTCAAAACACGATTTGAGTTCGATATTAGCATGTTACGTTAAATAGTCTGTTAATAAGTAGGGCTGTGCGATTTGGGGGAAAATATCAAATTGCGATTTTTTTGACAGATATAAGTATAAAGAACATTCTTATTTTCCATTGAGCTTTTTGCAGTGCATTTCTGGGATTGCATTTCCACAAAGGACACATAATGATGCATTAAAATTTGGCCAAAATTAGGTATTTTAGGAGGTAGTATTATTCAAATAAATATGTTCATACCAGGAATACGCCATTTATCTCATTTATCTCAGTGGAGTTGGACATTAGCATGTTGTTAAGCTAAATGAGTTAATGAGAATAAAAACATTTTTTTAACCGAGTTCATTGCAGTGCATTCTGGGATTGCATTCTCTGTGAAGAACACTTGATGTTAGCAGTTGGCATAATTAAAAAAATAGGCAGTTCAAACCAGAAGCGCTACTATTTCAGTAGAGTTGGATGTTAGCATGTTGCTAAGCTAAATGCTAAAAAAAAAAAAATTTTTTTTTACTGAGCTTGTCATAGTACATTATGAAATTGCATTCTCATGACGCATTCATGACGAATACCTGCGATGTTGCCTAAAAATCTGGCCAAAACAAGATATTTTAGCGCAATAAAAAAAAAGGGTGTTTATACCAAGAATGTGCCTTAATGCCTTAAAGGGATAGTTCAAGACCATATTGGACCCCATTGACGTTCACTATATGGACAGAAAACCTGAGAGAGACATTTCTCTAATACCTTCTTTTATCTCACACAAAACAACATGAGTAAATTAATGATAGAGTTTCCATTTTTTTGTGAACTATCCCTTTAAATGCTGCCACAGAGTTTGTAATGCATCTTTGAGAAGACAAATAAACCGTTCTTGTGAACCATCTTTCAAGGACGTTCTCTTGCGGTATTACAGTCGCTCTTGAGGCTTTGACTCGCTGGATTACCGTCTCCCTGTGCTGTTTGGCTTTTCTTGTACAGAAGATTTCTATGATTCAGCCTGTTGTTCCGTAGAGTGACTGTCTAATGCCGGCAGATCTGTCAGCTCTCGAGTGCACTTGTTCAGCGTACAGTAAGTAGCATTAGTTACAGAACACTTGGAATTGGCCATCTCTGGTGGATGCACTGAACGTTTACACTTTTTAACATTCAACAAGGGAGAGAGGACAGATACAAGAGGCAGATGGAATTTCTAATCCACTTCCTTCCACGTGATGAAATGGGCTTGTTAGGGAATGAACGCAGTGATGTGGAGTCACTGACTGAATCTCAGAGGGCTGAGTGACGTCCCAGTTCGCTGAAAGGAGCTGTTGTACTCACAAGGACACAGGTTCGATTCTAGCATACGTCGTGGGCTGATATGAAGTCATCTTTGCTCAACTAGCTTGTCAGTTTTAGCCATTTTTTAAAATCCTTGAATCGTTTTGAAGGATTAATCTAGCTATTGGCTTGAGTTTAATAATTTTCTCTCATCACATTCAGATGCAGTGATCTGCTGCATTGCAGGCTCATGGATTAAACCATTGATTGCATTGCTTTAAAACTTACAGTACGTTGGATTTAAGGTATATAGTTTCATCGGTTCATGCATTCTGTTTGGAAAATTAGCACAATTTATTTGATTAAAATAAAATAAATTGTGAAATATTATTACAATTTAAAATGAATGTTTTCAATTTTATTAGGTTTTAAAACATAATTTATTCCTGCGACGCAATGATGAATTTTCAGCATCATTACTCCAGTCTTTTGTATCACATGATCCTTCAGAAATCATTCTAATATGCTGATTTGCTGCTCAAGAAACATTTCCTATTATTAATGTTGAAAACAGTTGTGCTGCTTATTTTTGTTGTAACCGTAATACAATTTTTCCAGGATTCAGTATATATTGGTTATTCATTTTCTTCATTTTTACATTTTAGATTGCATTTAAAATCTAATGCACACTTTTTTGAAATCTGAATTCATCTTTCTTTAAATTCTTTTTTTAATAATAATCATTTAAATCTTTTTAATGTAATCTATAGCAAATAAAAAATTTATATCAAAAATTTATCTTTTTTTTTCACATTGTTCATTGTTGTGATGCCAAAATTCACTTTTAGCATTTCAAACTAATTATTTTAGCTTTCACTGCTTTATTTGATTTTATTAATGTTATAAAACAGTAATATCCATTTATTGATGGTAGTAATAATAATAATAATAATAATAATAATTGTAATCAGCTTATTAGTATGATCCAGAATATTAATTTCAGTGCAGCCTTATTGTATTTTTGTTTACTGTAACTTTATTGACAAATATTTTTGCAAAGTTTTGTCATTTGAATCAGCAACAAGATCAATTTTAACTAACTGGCCATCCAGTTACACTAATCAAATGAACAGCTGGATGGAGCAAACCAGAATGTAAGTGACGCTTTTGCATAACTTTTCTAAAAGTGTCTATTTTTAACATTTATCTTTCCATGCTAAAACCTTCTTGGAGAAATTGCAACTCCAAATTCATCCTCTTTTGAGCACTGCTTCTAGGTTATAGTTGAGTTGATTAGTTGGCCTCATGTTTATTTGCATCACAAAAAATGAATATGGCATCTAACCAAACTAAAGTCATTCATTTTTAGTATAGTTCTGTCGAGCTAATGTTTTTGTGCACCACTATCCCACTGAGAGTAGCTGTGGCTTTAACAAGCCTCGGAGAGATGCAGGATATGTTAATAGCACCGATCGATCCCAGCAGCTCCTCATTGCCATGCAGGGCACAGGTGAAGGGTTGAGCTTGCAGTAAATGTCCCCTAGGTCAGCACATTTCCCACAACGCACTGCCCTCGGATTCTCTCTCTTTTCTCCCTCCCTATTATTTCTTGCTCTGGGTTTTATATTAATTCCTAGTCCATCAGTCATGTTTCATTACACTATAATCGTCAAACAGGGCTTGTTTGGCATTCAAAGAGCGATATGGTGAGGAGCGTCAGATCTTCCAAAAGGAAACGGCATATATGTCCCGATAGAGACTACAGATATGGATGGTGAATAATAGACCACAAAGTGACTCTGTAGATGGCACAGAGTGGCCAGATTAGTGTGCAAGTCGAACCAAAACTGCTTGATCTTCAGAATTCATTCATGGGTGCTTTATAAAACGTGGTTGAGATTAAAGGGATCAGAATGCGGTTGAGTTACAATCGTTTTTTTAGTTTTGGCAAAAGACTGATAACCATAACTCTTGCTGTCAGGGCATAGTAGATCTGTTTAACTAGCTGTGCGCTAACAAGATGTGTGCGGATTGAGACGGGCCCGATGTGAAGAGAGCTCAGAGCCGTGAAGCGGACGAGACCCGTGTTATTATCTGCGAGGTCAAAGGCAGCAGACGGATGGACTGAGACTTGATCTCTCAGCTCGTGAAGATGTGACACGGGGACGTCATTCATCCTTCCTCTATCACTGTGAGGTCAGGAGCCGATCGTTCGGGCTGCACACAGAAGGCCATCAACCTCTCATCACTGTTTCCATTTGTTACAAAAACCTCCTCTATTTACACATCAAAAGGATTTGCAGACATATACGCCTTACTTTTTACTGCATGTTGAAAATTGTCCTATTGATGTTTGGTATCATTTAATAATGTAAAGCCTGAATTATAGTCAGAATTTTTGTGTCTCGTATTTGAGCCATTAGGCTTTTATAGTAATTTATTGATAAAGTAAATAATGCTGTTTATTACTGTATATTTCATACTAAAACTTATAATAAAACTAATTAAAGTAAGTTAATTAAAATAAAGCTGAAATACAACTGAAGTATGAATATATATATTGTGTATAATATATGTATATGTGTGTGTACACACACACACACACACACACACACACACATACATACTATTAATTTGATTTTAAATACAATTGAGCAGTAATATTGTAAAATATTTTTAGCTACTCATTTTCAGTATCATCTTTTTAGAAGTAATAATTGAAGTAATATTTAGTAGATAAAAATCTTTATTACTTTAGAAGTAATAATTGAAAAAACTGAATGTAATCTGTAGCTGATTCAAAGAAATATGACCTTTGCAACTAATTAAAATAATTTTCAGTTGGAGTACTAAAATTACCAAAGCTAAAACTCAAATAAAAACAAATCTAAATAGAATTAAAACTGAAAATGTAAAAATAGAAACTAATTAAAAATTAAGTGCTATAATGATATGTAAATAAAACTGTAAGTGTATAAGTAACTCTTTTTATATAATGGCAAGTGTTTAGTATTAGAATATTATTTTTAATATTAGAAAATATTTTTTCCTTTCTTAATGTTTTGTTGTTCATTTAGTTCATTTATCTAGATTTTTAGTATATATAAGTTTTCATAAAAAAAACAAACATTTTAAGTCTAATTGGAATCAGTTGACAGGAGAATTTATTATTATTATTACTCATTTTAACTTTGTGTGTCAGTATTACTTATTTACACTCAAAGATTGTTTTTGTCCCTCCCAAAACATACAGTAAATAAACATCCTTGTAAGTTTAGGTAGTGCTGGGCCAGTTCATAAAGAATACCGGTGTTTATTTTTTTTTATGATATGAATTTTTAAAACATCGCAATACCGGTGTATGTCGTTTAAACAATGTTTGGAACACGACACTGCTTGAGAGGGGTCTCTTTTCACTGTTGCACTGTGGCGAGGACACAGCTGTATGTGTTACTAAGCGTGAAAGTTCTGGAACTGAAGCTGTAGAACTAGTAGAACGTGATAACAGAAGAACTCATCCACAATATCCACACTTCAGCGACTTTCAGACCCTTTTAGCGGCTTTTTTCCCCATACAATATACATACTGACAAATCTAGCGACTTTTTTGGATAAACCTTAGCTATGGTTCAGTTGGAAGATGTCTCCAGTGCTGCCCCTCGAGCGCGAGGTCTGACTGTCCCGGTGCAGTATCGCCTCTCTCGGCGTCTGTTCTGTGCAGTGAGCGGCAGAGAAGCAGCACATTCAGTTGACTACCGCAGCAGACTCATCAGTAAATGTTGCTTACTGACTGTTTGGAATTATAAATCTAAATATAGTTTGTTTGTTAATATTATGCACTTTTTTGTTTATTTTTTTTAGTTTGTTACTCAGATGCAGGCTATGGAAGCCCATTTCCGCCACTGAATAAAAAATAAAACAAGGTAATTGCGACTTTTTATCTCACAATTCTGACTTTTTTTTTCTCAGAATTGCGAGTTCATATCTTGCAATTCTGACTTTATAACACGCAATTGGAAGCCCATTTCCGCCACTGAATAAAAAATAAAACAAGGTAATTGCGACTTTTTATCTCACAATTCTGACTTTTTTTTTCTCAGAATTGCGAGTTCATATCTTGCAATTCTGACTTTATAACGCAATTCTGAGAAAAAAAGTCATAATTGCGAGATATAAACTCGCAATTGCGAGAAGTAAACTCAGAATTGCAACTTTATATGCGCAACTCTGACTTTTTTTCTCGAAATTGTGAGTTTATATCTCGCAATTCTGACTTTATAACTCGCAATTTTGACTTTATAACTTGCAGTTGCGTGTTATAAAGTCAGAATTGCGAGATAAAAAGTCGCAATTACCTTGTTTTATTTTTTATTTTGTGGCAGAAATGGGCTTCCATAGCAGGCAGTGCGCTAAAAAGTAATGTAGCCAAAACCACCACATAGCCGCTCTTTAGTGTAGATGCATGTTGATTTTATCAGATTATAAATGAGAGTGACTCCTGGTTAACATGCATTAATGGGTCGTGTTTAGTCACTATTTAGTGTGGAATTTTTCTACAATATTCACTCATCATGACAGTAAAATATAGCATTCTAAAGCCCAATTCGGACGGTAATTGTTTCTCATATGGACGTCTGTAAAAATAAATTTACGTATCACCTCAGTGATAAAACTCATGGATTCGGATGGCGATTTATTCACAGTGGAGGAGCGAGTTCTGTGATCCCACAAACCTGGGATGTGCATTATATCAGTTATCTACGTTAAAGTTTTACTTTATAGCCATACTGAAAGCAACAACAGATAGTTTACCTCAGATCTTGAAAATAAATTAATGCAAACATGTACGTTAAAACTGTGACCTCAATGTGAACCAACAAGCGTCAGTCACTCAGTATGTACATTTAATGATGTTAAAAAGGTTTATGAATTAGATTATAAATTTTGTTGCGAGCGCAATGCACTACCAGAGAGAGCCCGCCCACACACGCTTTTGATTGGCTGCGATATTTGATTGATTCTGTCGCGTCACGTCTAGTGTGGACACCCAAATTGCTTGTCGCTGTAATCTTGTCGCGTCGCGTGTAGTTAGGACAACGTGTTATCATGGTGTTATTTCAAAAAGCAACACATTACTTTATAATACCTAATAATTGACATTACCTGTTAGCTGTCACTGTTAAAATTGTTTAAGTGATTCGTTTAAGTACTGTTGCAGACTTGAGGTCCGTATTGTTTTTCTCTTCTTTATATCTGTGATAGGATCTTTCTATCTCTCCGCCCTTCTCTGCCCTCTCTCTGTATCTCTCTGACCATCACATCCCCTCATTTATCTTCCTCCTCTTCTCGTCCCATATCTCCCATCTTATCTTTTCATTCTGTCTCTCTCCAGCTCTTCCCGGCTGTTTTGAATGTTTTGGTTTCCCCCTCGTCTGTTTGTTAACTTGTCGTTGTGTGTCTCACAGGCTCCGGGGTTTGGTTTCGGGATCGCTATCTCAGGCGGGAGGGATAACCCTCACTTTCAGAGCGGGGAGACGTCCATCGTCATATCTGATGTGCTGAAGGGAGGCCCAGCCGAGGGCCTGCTGCAGTAAGACTCATCTCTGACCCTCTTTACCATGAGAATGCCAGTTCAGTTCCAGTTGAACTCCTGAATTTGAGTTGAATTTGATACATTTTGATCAAATCGAATGAAATTCAATGTTAATATCATGATTGCTGAAAGAGTAGTTTGTATTAAAACATAATTTTTATGAATTACCCTCATAGGTGTTATGGGTTATTTCTAGGGATGCACCGAATGTTCGGCAACCGAAATTATTCGGCCGAAAATAGCAAAAAAGCTCTTTCTGTGTTCGGCAGAATAAGCAAAAAGACTGAATAAAGTGTACTGAACAATGACGTGACACGATCAAATAGAGGCGTGCACTAATGCAGCAAACATGTCGGCAGTGTGGAAGCATTTAAAACGGTATGAGAAAGACGCAAAAATCATTACAAGCACCGAAAGCAAGAGACTGTTTAGTGCTGCATAGGGCTGGGCATCATTCAAAGATTTTCGATATCGATACCGATAACGATACCTTGACTTCGATACCGGTTCCTGAACGATACTTTTTTTGATACCAATTTTATGAAATAAATTTTAACAAGATTACATTATCTAAAAAAAAAACTTTGGTTTTATTTTTCAGCTTGTTGATGTTTATACAAACTCAAAGACTCATCTCCTGAGCCACTGCACAAAGGAACAAAATGTAACCAACACAAATCATATAGTTTATATAGTTTCAATAAAGCTCAAATAGTCTTCAGTTTACACATCTGTTAGCTACATTTACACTAGTGCGTGTTCGATGTAGCATGATGCTACAGTTTGCATGAATGGTCACATAACACGCGCTTTCGGTCGTGTAGTATGAACGGACATCTGCATATGATCAGAACTCCACACAGCTCCCGCGCTACTCTCAATTGGAAATGAATGTCTGTCGTTTGTCGGCGATAGTGGAAAGCCGGCTTGAAACGCAGTGGAAACGCCAGTATGACGAGGATCGTTTTAATTTTAAAACATAAACGCACCAGTGTAAATGTAGCCTTACATCTAAGGGGGCTGGGACGCATTCACACTACAGCCTCACGTGTGCGCCACATCTCTGAGTGTAACCGGTGTAAACTAGTAGGTGTGTTCGACTTGACGCGGACCGACTGTGCAAGACCGATCGGTGTATTACAGTACCAAGAGAGCTAAAGAGAGCAGACTGCTCCGTGCGCTTTCGAATCGCTCTCGCAGATGATCGATCTGCGCCGCACCTCTTCTAGTCGAACACACCAGCTAGTGCTGCTGGCTTATTGGCTTACTGACACTGATGAGATTAACCCCTTAGGTATCGAAATTTGGTACCGAACGACGAGACGTTTTTCGATACTCGATGGTATTGAGGCATTTAAAAATACATACAAAAAGTATCGAAGTACCCAGCCCTAGTGCTGCATCTCATCTCTCGGATGAGAAGAGGAAGGGGTGGTTACTGTATGATGATTGAAATCGCGAAATGGCCTCATACAATTAGTAAATAAACTGCAGAATGTTATGTTTTCTAATACACGCACAAATTGAATGTATTCAAACAGCACTGCATGAGCTCGCGAGGAAATTCTGTGCTGTTACTCGTCAGTTGCTCAGTAACATTTTTATGAATTTTTACAAGGCATGGATGTGGCAGTGTGATACGTGCAACAAACATATTCCCAAATTCTTAATGAGAATCATTTATAAATCTGCGGTTGTTAACAAAAAGAAGCATCTAAAATAAAAGTTTTTGTTTACGTAGTATATGAGTGCGAACTGTGTATATTTATTATGTATATATAAATACACACACATGCATGTATATATTTAAAAAATATATGTTACGTTTATATATTTAATATATTTATATATAATATAAATTATGTGAATATACATATATACATGTAAATATTTTCAAAATATATACTGTATGTGTGTGTATTTATATATACATAATAAATATGCACAGTGCACACAGATGTATTATGTAAATAAAAACTTTTATTTTGGATGCGTTTATTCGCTATTAATTGTTTGACAGCATTATTTATTACATTAATTTATTTATTTCCCAGAATGCTCTAATTATGCCAGAAATTGTAATCATTTGATTATATAATATATCATCTTCTTATATAATATATCTTCTTCTTTTTTTTTATTAAATAAGCTGAAAACTGCTCTTCACCCTTATGGAGTTTCTTACCATGTAAACGCATGAGCGCACAGGGCTGCTGATCAAGCTTTGCTCCATCTTGCGCTGAGATCAGTTGGAGTGGCACTTTTGCTTACTGCTTTCTGCTGTCTTTGTCCCCGGCAGGGAGAATGACAGAGTGGTGATGGTCAACGCCGTCTCCATGGATAACGTGGAACATGCGTATGCAGTGCAGCAACTTCGGAAAAGTGGGAAGAATGCAAAAATAGTATGTAGGCCCTTTTCATTTATTCTTTTACTCTAGCTTCTTGCATTAAGCCACAGATTCATCATGTGAAAGTAATTTTGCCGTGTCAAATTAGCATAGGACTGCATAATAACATACAAGGTCATTTACATTAAATGGAAATATATATATATATATATAGAGAGAGAGAGAGAGAGATTTTCAAATTTGCCTCTGAGGTTTTAGTTATTTATATAATTTGTACTTTTCTTTAAACATTTGTGTTAAATAAGGAAAGTGCAGAGTGAAGACTAGAGAGACTAGTGGTCTCAGATTCATTCATTCATTCATTCATTCACATTTACATTTAGTCATTTAGCAGACACTTTTATCCAAAGCGACTTACACTTATTTATTTATACATTGTTACATTAGTATATAATTAAAGTGTAAATTAAAAGACCCACTTTTATTTATTTATTTATTACTAAAATCCATAAGGGAATTGATTTAGAGACAAATTGGAGATGAAAAATGTCAAATTTTTTGTTTCATTTGTCATTTTGTTTAAAATTTAAGTTAAATTTTATAAAATACAAAAATGCAAAAAAAATATATATATATATATTTGTGTTGAATTAGATAAGTGCAAATTAAAAGACCTACTTTTACTTATTTATTTTGCACTAAAATGCATAAGAGAATGTTTTAGAGACACATTAGAGATAAAAAAAAAAAGTGCCCAAAAATTTAGATTGTTGCGAATAATCACATCTGTTTCTCGCTCTATCCAGACCATCAGGAGAAAGAGGAAGGTGCAGGTCCCCATGGGACGCCCGGGTGAACGCGAGACCATGTCGGAGCATGACGAGGACGACGACAGCTACGAAGACGAGATCTACGAGTCCCGGAGCGCACGGAGCGGGCCGAGCGCCTACAGCGGGGGCGGAGCCACGGGCCGGAGGAGTGGCAGGGGCGACCGGCTGGGCGGGAGGAGGGACCGAGACAGAGAGCGCAGCGGCTCCAGAGAGAGGAGTCTGTCCCCACGCTCGGACCGCCACTCTGTGTCCTCCAACCTCCCCCCACGCCCAGCCAAGGTCACCCTCATCAAGTCCCGCAAGAATGAAGGTGAACATGGCGCTTCGACCCTGCCAACCGGTGTCGCCCAATCACTTTGTCTTACCAATTATAACACTGTTGTTTCCAAGCAGTTTCACATCACTAAAGGCTCATTCTCACCAACAATGGTAACTATAGCAATAACTAATATTAGCATCCACACCAACTGATGATAATGTTCTGGTTATTATAAACTATTGTATCACCTGACGCTTTAAATGCTCAAGCTCTTTAAAGTTGGGTGGATTCTGATTGGCTCTCAACGTTTTCGTCGTTCATCAGCTGGAAAAAATTGTTTTGGAAATGATGCCAACGATATCGTGGCATCGATATCTGTCGCTATTGTTATAGTTGTAGGATGGACCACACTACAACTTTATTGTTATAATTATCGCCCTTGGTGTGAACAGCCCTTATGACGCAACAAGTTTCCAGCTGGTCTGCCCACTGTGAAAGTGAAAATGCTGCATGAAACAACATAATCCCATATCAATCAATCAGTAAATAAATAAAAGTCAGAGACTGAAAAGTCTAAAAATGATTTTAATTAGCACTTTTTAATCTAATTTGAATATTTTCGAAATATACATAAATAAGTCTGATATATTTAAGTGAGAAGTTAATTTGAAAAATTACAATAAAAAATATATGATTATAGTAGATTAATAAATAAAAGTCACCACCACTGAAAATTTTTTTAATTTACACTTTTAAGTAAATAAATAAATAAGACCAGTTTTTAGATAATTTCAAATTAATTATACTTAAAAATAAATGAAGAGTTCATTTGCAAAAACAGAACATTTAAAAATGGTCAAAAATCATGTTTTGTTTGTCCTGAATTCTAATTAATATCAATCAAACTGCAATTGGGTTGTTTTGATTAAATAATAATAACTCAAATTTAAGAAAATTAATGAAAACGGAATTATCTGTTTTTGCAAATAAACTCTTCAAATACATATGTTATATAATCAACTGATTACATTTTTTGAGTAATTGGAACATTCTGTGAAAGAAAGTATTTCATATGATGTATAAAATTAGTAAATTTCAAATATTTTTGAAAATAAATTCAATGTACATTGATTTCAAAAGTCTGAGGCCATTAGCGAAAACGCTTCTAATTTGCATTTTTCAAATTGAATACCAAAGTTTTTAATATAAATTAGATAAATTAATAGTGCTGTCAAATGATTAATCGCGATTAATCACATCCAAAATAAAAGTTTTTGTTCACATAGTATATGTGTGTGTACTGTGTATATGTATTATGTGTATATATATATATATATTTAAGAAAAATATGTTACGTTTATATATTAAATATATTTATATATAATAAACTATATGAATATAAATATATACATGTAAATATTTTCAAAATATATACTGTATGTGTGTGTATTTATATATGCATAATAAATATACACAGTACACACAGATATATTATGTAAATAAAAACTTTTATTTTGGATGTGATGAATTGCAAATAATCGTTTAACAGCACTATAAATTAATAAAATCTGTGATGCTTTTAAGTTCACACTTTTCAAATTTAATATGAATGTTTTCAATACAAATAATATCAAGTCTGATAGATATAATTTATATGAGTTGAATTAAAATTTGATTTGAATAATCACAAAAAAAATGATCAAAATATTTGTTTTAATTTAGAAAAGTGCATATTAAAAGAAATTTTGAAAAGTGCAAACTAATTTTTCATTAGTACTCTCAGACTTGTGCTTTGAACTTTGCTATTCTCATAGAATTGCAATGATTTATTGTTATAATCAACGTCCTTGATGTGAACAGGCCTCAACATGACGTGACAAGTTTCCTGCTGGTTTGTCCAAAATGACAGTGAAAATGCTGCACAAAACAACATAATCACGTCCAGTCAGAACATATAGCTGGCGTTTAACATGTAGGCCCAATGACATTTTGCTGTCCTTATAGCTAACATATGCTAACATTGTGTATGTGATTCTGCGTTTTACTCTGTAAGCAGAATACGGGCTTCGCCTGGCCAGCCACATCTTCGTAAAGGACATTTCCCCCGAGAGCCTGGCAGCCCGAGACGGAAACATACAGGAGGGAGACGTAGTGCTCAAGGTAAGAGAAATGAGCACCTGTAGGGGAGGGGAAACAGATGGAAGGAGAGTAGAGAAGAGAGTGTGTGAAGTGACATATTTAGTGATGTGACGAATGCAGACTTTTGCTAATGGAGATGTATGATGTTGACATCTTTTCTTTTGTTTACTCGTCATCTAGATTAATGGCACGGTGACTGAGAATCTGTCCCTGATCGATGCTAAGAAGCTGATCGAGAGGTCAAAGGGCAAGCTGAAGATGGTGGTGCAGAGAGACGAGAGATCGACCCTGCTCAATATCCCAGACCTGGATGACAGCATACCGTCAGCTAATGCCTCTGACAGAGATGGTGAGAGAGTCTCTGTACAGCACACATCAAAATGGATTTGATTCGTTCTGTTCAATTATACCTTCAAGTGGTGTTTTTAAATATTTAGTGGAAAACACAGTTTTACAGTTAGTATGCTGTTACTTTCATTCACGAAGCAGTTGATCGGTTCTACTTAGTAAACTGAAATTCATTTGTGTTTTTTTTCCTTTATATTTATATATTTAATTTTTTTAGAATATCTGTTTATGCATTTGGATTTAAATTAGTTTTTATCAGTACCTTAAAAAGCAAGCTAATTGTGTGGCATTATTTTTTTCTCATTGAATATATATAAAAAATAAGTTTTTTTTTTTTTAAAGCATAAACCTCTGGGAAAATTGTTGGAAACACAATTTATATTTAAAACCAGTGTTATTGTAGTATTATTTCTATACAATTAGTGTTTTTGTTTTTATATTTTTATATTATTTAAATTTTATTTACATTTTTTTGTAACAAATGTGTATTTTTTTTTTCTTACCATACAATTATTTTTATTTTGTTTTAAGCGATGTTGTTCCTGTTAACTAAAATTGAAACTTGTAACAATCATTAAAAATAAAGCTAAAATAAAATAAATTATAAATATGAGAAAACTTGAACAAACTTTTAAAAATGCTAAAGGTTAAGTTCAAGTACTAAAATGAACTATTAATAAACTACTGTACATTAACTAATTAAATATAAAAAATTAAATAACAATAATAATAATGACCAGAGCACACAACAACATTAAAACTTATTAGATAAAAAACCATTAAAGGCAGAGTAAGTGATTTCTGGTAGCCAATGTTGATATTTGAAATCACCAAATTAACATTAAAACTTTTTACATAAAAATAAAAATAAATGTATCATTAAATAAATATACAAATTTATCTAATTCTGAGTGTATTCTTCTTTTATTCCATTTGGATCTTTTAGGGAAGAATATGAAATTCCAATAGTAATACTTCAGGTTCACTTAGAATTCTGAATTCTACAGAACACCTGTAATGGTGTGAAATCATTTGATCTTTTTGTTAGATATTTCAGACATCCACTCTGTGGCCTCCGATCATTCCAACCGATCCCACGACCGGAAGAGGAGCAGCCGCTCTCGTTCTCCGGACCGCCGCTCCGAGCCCTCGGACCACTCCAGACACTCTCCGCCACAGATCAGCAACGGCAGGTCAGATAGCCTTTCTGTTTTCCTCAGTTTCTTTGGTTGCTGCCACACAAGATATTTTAGTAAAAATGAAATCAGAGGTCTGATTCATGTGACACAAACGTACCACTTTTTGTAGCCAAATAATCTCCAAATAGTCTGTTTTTGAGGTTTTCCCCCCTCAATTTTTAGGTCCTCCTGTCTTTATAATATTCAACAGATTGAGTTGTATTTCAGCTTTTGGAGCTGGAGTTGCAGGCTTGCTCACCGCTGATATGAGAACAGCTTTGTGACAGGCATATGAGAGAAGCCTCTGTCAGACGGTACTGCAGCGCTTGACAAAATGCTCCTGTAAATTGGAAATGTCCTAGATAGATAAACCGGGGTGTGACAGCGGTAGAGGATGGGAGAAATTTCATCTCCTAAATGAAACTGTACATTTAAAGATGAAGTGTGTAATTTTTTCGGCGGTAAAATACATGGAAGCATCAGTAGGTGATTTGTAGGTTGATTTACGAAGAGACTAAACTCTCTGGAACAAAGAAGATGAAGACCACAACTCCCATAATTCCACACTCAGTCACGACATCATCAAACTACGCCTTTGTCTATTTGTTTATTTTGAATATACGCCCTCTAGCGGCGAAAATTACATAGTGTGCCTTTAAGCACCCGCGGCAATATTTCGATCATTAAACAGTGTGACAAAACATTGTAAAAACACTTAAAGTGCCTTAATATATTTAAAACTGTAATATTAAAAGATCAAATTCAGTAATCACCATTTTAATGATGCACAGTTTACATAGGCAAGCAGATGAGGCCGGAATATGAACGCAATCCGCTTAATGGTTCAGTGTTTTCCTTGTAATGGTTTTCTATGGGAAACAATTTAATGTGAAATTTTGCACATTGTGTATTCATATTCACATTTATATTCTGGGTTCATCTGCTTGCCTGTACAAAATATACATCATCAATAAGGTGTTTACTGAATCTCGCCTTTTAATATCTGCGTTTTACTACTTTACTACTTAATGCAATCAGCGTAAAAATAACTGGTGGTCAGTGGAGCAAAGCTTCGTTTTGCCCGCCAGGTGAGCGTTCCTATAAGGGTGTGACGTCACGTGAAAACTATCAATAGTCAGCTTTAGGGTTACTTACTGTTATCGAACAATTGCATCTAAGCAAATGTTTTAGATGAAGAAATTACACACTTGCCACAAGCCAGATTTGACCACACACATGTTTGCAGATCCTCAGGTGTGTGAGTGTTCATGAAGTTTCTTCTGATTCTTGTTTTGAATCAGGGCCGCAGGGCCGACGGCTCAGAGAACACGGCCAGTGTAAGTGTTTGGGTCCGGTTAACGCAGCGTCTCGAACGAACTAATGCTTTTGTGAGCTTTGCACTTAAGCATGTGACGTGAGCGCTTCTCAAAGTTGTGTAACCCAATGTGTGTGTAGTGTGCTGAAATGGTGTTTTTGTTTTACCTGAACTACTTGACGTGTTCATTTCATCATCCCAACATCTCTCACCTCTGGCTGAAGCCCAACAAACCAACTTGGGTGCAGGAAATTCATTGGTTTGTATGCCCAATCCCAGCATGCATCTGTGACATCAAACATATCCCTTCATTCTCATTTCTCATGCAAATTCAAAGAACTGGTCTCAGGTGTGTGTTACCTCTTTTCTGCTGAGTGAAAACTGAAATAGGGGTGTCTGTCGAAAAAACGTACACACACACACACACACACATAAAGGTCTGCTGCTGTCAGTTTGGCAGTGCAGGCGGAAACATGCTGCTTTTAACATCGTTTGTAGTAGTTCCTCTGCCTCAGAGAGTTCTCGGTAATACTGGCACATCTGCTCAGCCAACCATCCTTGAAAGCCGTCCAATAGGATTGAAGCACCACCTGCCCCGTGTGCGAAGAGTCACAAAAAATTGGAATCTGTGTAGGCAGAGGCTGCTTCCTGAAAGCTTAGGCAGCTGCCTTTTTGCCCATCAATCCAGCTAGATTGTGATTTGAAAACTTTTTTGTGGTATGGATGTCATCACTGAATTCCTGGTTTAGGAACCAATGGGTTTAATGGACTGGAACCTTTTGAGGAGCCAATTTTTATGTCCCCAATCCAATTTTTCTTAGGTGGAAACATGAAATGGTGCCAGAATGGGTATGGCACTGTGCTAACAAAATATGTTCTAAAAAGTTTTAACAAACATTCTATTAATGTTACTGGAAGACGTTTGTTCAACTTTGAGAAAACCTTGCTAGAACGTTTTTAGAACATTCCCTGGTAGATGGGATGTTTGAGAACATGCAGCAAAATTTCCTGTCACACTGAGAACATAAGAGAAAATACCTGCATATACATCAAAATAGATTAATATTTTTGCCTGTCTGCTACCTCCCATGTCACAAAGTTGGGTCTGTTGGCGTTCTTATGGTGCTGATTTTCAGAGTGATTAGTCACATGGCATTTGCTGAACAACTGCCATTGAGAAGTATTGTACACCTCCACTTTGTTTTAACCTTGTAAGAGTGAAAGAGCGAGATCCAACATTTTTCTGCTTGCTGTTTCGAAGTTGATTTTACCAGCCTGGTTCCGGATTGTCAATCTGTTAACTAAGGAGAAAGACTGTGTGTTTTAAGATGTCCTGCCAAGTTCTTCCCTCCCTTTTCTCTTTCATTTGAAAACTAGAGAATCACACCAGTGTTTTGAAACCGGTGCATTGCAAAATAAGTAGGATCAACTCCTGAAAGAGAGAAGAAAATGTCTATACAACATCCAGTCAAACCAATGTTTTGGCACAAATTCATTGGGCACTTGGACGCAAACTAAATTAGGCAGATGCCAACATGAGCATGCTCTCACTCTCAAAACCAGTAATATTTATACATTTTAATGGGCCCTTTTTTTTTAGTTTTGTATGAAATTAAAAATCGGCACTGTTTGGTCGGCACTAAATTCCAATGTAAAATTTGGGTCCTGATGCAAAACCAGTTGGGGAGTTTCTGAATTACACAACTTATTGTAGATCAAAAAGCTCTTCACATTCCCGTACCAGAATGTAATAGTTCTTTGAAATAGTGCTGCCCTCCTCAGCAATGACTATTTTTCTCTCATAGTCGGTTTTATGGATCATAGGATCCGTAAAGACCCTTGAGCGGACAGTGATGGTTTTAATGCTTTGAGGTATAGTGCGTTATGCCACACACTTATCCTCAATGTCATCAGCCAAGGCTTTTTATTGAGCCACACCGTAATTGCTGGAAAAGATATTCGTCATTGTCATGAATAAAACAGGACCACATGTGGCGGCCCGGCCCTGCAGAGATGGACCGTTTCTGCAGTCCGTGGATGTCAGCCACTGTTGTTTACTGTAACAATAAAGGTCATGGGCCAGACCTGTCATCTTTGGCCACGTGCCGATTTTTGGATGCCTCAATGGCAGTAGTGCACCTGGAGTCCTTTTCGCTTCCCGTCTTTCTCTCTCTCTCTCTGTCTCCTCCATTACTTCAGATCAGATGGGCTGCGCTAAATATAGTCCAACAAAGGAGCTGCAAAGCACAGCTGTGACCTTCAAGACTACCTAGCTGCCCTAGCCACACAACGTCCTCCCTCTCTCCCCATCTACCTCGCTCTCATCTGCCATTTGTCTTTCAGTGTAAACAGTGTTTTATGGGTTGTGTGCTTAGGCTTGATAGTGTGGAAAAAGCAGTGTTGTTTTTGGTTGTCCTGCTGAGAGCAGAGCATGCATTAATCATCAAAAGCTTTAACCGAACAGCACAAAAGCTCATTTCATTCCGGACTGTACCGTATATTTTTTAGTGTCCTGTATATAGGTGTATTATTGATTGTACTTTCACTTACGGCCTGAAACATACTCTTCCAAGTACGTGAATTAACGATGGGCGCTTTCGAAACACTGCTTTGTGAAGTTTCGAAACCTTTGCAAATAATTTGTTTTTCATTAACGTTTCGAAGCATGTTGCAAACTGTCAAAGTCACATTATTTTAGTAAATGAGGCTTCGTTATGTCATAACTCAAATTTTGGTGGTTCGCTGCTAGTGGGTGATTTGTTGTATTTACACCATTCTGACCAGCAGGTGTCACCTTTGAAGACAGTGAATCATTTTTATAAGCATTTGGTGCAACTGATTCAAAGTTTTGAAAAGCTTTGTTTCTCTCATTGCATTCTCAGCGTCGCCACAAGGGACACTATAACGGACATTCGCGTAAAACGTCAGTTTTCTCTTCCAGGTTGACTACTGTCATGACGAGAGCAACATATTGAAAATCTCGTGGAGCTAGTTAAATTTGACTCTGGTTTAATAGCACAGATAATGATCGTGACTCTATCGCCCCCTAGAGTACTTGGGTTTGTTACCGCCAAAATAATGCAAGGTCGCGTATTAAGTAACCAAGCCACATTTTTCGTTCACCAAGCGTTCACATCTGCGTTTGGGTACTTGTGTTGAGAATGTTTCTGGCCTTAGGAGGAAATGTTTTCATTTTCAACGTATATTCGATATGCCTGATTCATTTG
The DNA here is from genome assembly GCF_001515625.1 of Sinocyclocheilus rhinocerous. NCBI lineage: Eukaryota > Metazoa > Chordata > Actinopteri > Cypriniformes > Cyprinidae > Sinocyclocheilus > Sinocyclocheilus rhinocerous. The sequence goes on from NW_015650717.1 coordinate 369,350, forward strand.
AGCACATTTTATGCTGTTTGTTTCAAATCAATCGGTTAAAAAATAGTTTTTTTTTCGGTTGTCAATCGGTTGTTCAGTGAGCCAAAAGACAAAAAACGCTCATTCACTGGTTTGTTTCTGTTACCAGTCACAAGTTTTCCAGTAGTGTCTATATCTGTTTTTGTGAGAAAATAAGTATTTAGTTAAATACGACTTTAACAGTGTTACTGGTTATGATAATTTAAGTTGTTTTGTACAATGCATAAGCGTTAGTGACATCAATTTGGAAAATCATGTTAGCAGTTTGGTTCATCCAGACTGTTACAATTACTTTTTCAAAAGACTGATTCATCGATTATCATTCAAAATTGATTCATTCAAAAGGGAAAAAGTCAATATTATTGTCATAAGTTATGCAAATTTGTGTTCTTTAGAAGTATATAATTTAAATAATATATATGTTTGAGTTTAATGCTGTCATGATCCTAATTGTCTTAGAGACTTTTATGACTGTTAAGTTGAATAATCATTCTAAGAATTGATTCGTCCAAGTTTTGCGTTGCTTATGTTTCAAACATATCACTACCCTGAATGTTTTACTTCCAAACAAACTTCTCACACACAATCCACTGATTTAAAATGCATTGCAAATCGGTTTGACCAAATCATTCAAAGACCGATTCGTTCACAGATTTACTACAGTAAATCATAACAAGACCAATGTTTAATGTGTGTGATTCTAACAGCTTTGCTTTGTGTTGTCCTTTTTCTTCACCCACAGTCACCGAAGCAATGATGAAGACAGGGTCTCAAAGGCTGGGCCGCTTCCCGTACCTGCTAAGATGGTGGAGGAGATGCCGAAAGAGCAGACGGCAGCCAGAGAAGAGAAACAGCTCCCCCCTCTGCCAGGTCAGAGGTCACTACACACGAACACACTGTGATCGAACATACATTAATCTCAGCCTGGGTTTGTGCTCAGGCGGTGACGAGCAGCGGGAGTTTGTCAGTTGTGACAGTGTCTTCACACCTGCTCCGTCCTGCTGGGCGTCTCTGTGACCTCCCAGAGCGCGACATGCTCCTGTGGTGACATTTTTGTGTGTGCGCGTGTACTTTACTGAAATACTCAATGTGCTTTGATCTCCTCAGAGCCCAAGCCTGTGTACGCTCAACCTGGCCAGCCTGACGTGGACCTGCCTGTTAGTCCGGCAGACGCCCCAGTGCCCAGCGTCACGCACGATGACAGCATCTTACGGTGCGCCTCACTAACTTTCCCCAAACTCAATGTTTTAGAGAGATTGAGAATGAAATGTCCTAGATGTCCTTATGTTTGTGTGTCCACCCTCAGGCCGAGCATGAAGCTGGTGAAGTTTAAGAAGGGCGAGAGCGTGGGGTTGAGACTCGCTGGCGGGAATGACGTTGGGATATTTGTGGCGGGAGTTTTGGAGGACAGTCCTGCTGCTAAAGAGGGCCTGGAGGAGGGAGACCAGATTCTCAGGGTGAGACGACCATGTTTTGATTCACTGTAACCACTTCACTGATTAATTAATGCAACTTCTGTCTAAAAGCTGTTTATATAGGCAGCTACATATAAAGGGCACTTTGACAGCGATGAATTCATCAGGTTGCTAGCAATCCACCAATCAGAGCAGTCAGTGTTACTGTGGAAGCGAGAGCTCTGGCAAAAGAACTCAACAGTGACCACATACTCCCATGAATTATTGCAGTTTCACTCTTAAATAGCTTATGTATTAGTATATAAATGAATATTTTGGATTCATGGTCAGTAGTATAATTTTGAGCTTCTGTTTCTGATTTGATTGATTTCTGATTCGATTTGCAGTGCTTCATGGGATGTGTAGTTCAGTGGTTATGTTGTCTGTTTACCGATTAAAAATATTTTTTCGTTTCAGATGTTGCATTGATTCAACTTGGAGCTGTTTAGTTTGATTTACGTCTCCTTACTAGTTTTTTTCTTTAATGCTTAAAATAAATAGAATTCTGGAACTATTTTTATAATAACTAGTCTTTATAATAATATACATTTTTGTAATATGCACAAAAATATATTAAAATACACAATAATATTTGGTTAAATAATTTTTTTTTAAGTATTTTAGTATTGTTTATTTTTATATTTTCGTTTTTATTTAAATTTTAGTTGAAGATTTAGTATTTTTGTTAGTTTTAGTTTTTTTTAAATAATTCTATTTAGTTCTTATTAATGTTTATTTCAGTTTTAGTTTAGTTATTTTAGTTAAGTTAAACTAGCTGAATAGAGTTTGGTTTTTTATATATTATTTTGGTAAATGTTTATTTCAATTAACAATTTTTTATGGTTTCCATTTTAGTTAGCTAAAATAACTCTGGGCTGATCTCTCGATTTTCTCTAGATACATTTTTAATAAATTTCATTTATTTATAATGTACACTCCCTTCGACAGTTTTTGCCAACAAGGTATCTAATAATGCAGCATAATTTGCTGCCCATTATTTGGAACAGGCTTCTGGTCAGGCAGCCCAGAGATGCCTAAAAATGTTGCTTAGGAAGTTGCTTTATGTTCTTCATGCTAATGGTGTGTGTGTGTGTGTGTGTGTGTGTGTGTGTGTGTGTGTGAGAGAATGGGCATTTCTGTCTGATGTTGATACCTGCTTGGTTTATGCTCAAGTCATTTAATCTCTTACAGTTTCTCAGCAGTTGAGCCTGAAGATGTTTGTGGTGGCGTTTAGCTGTTGTGATGAATAACTCGAGTGGGACTCTTAAAGGCCTGTGGGTGAAGGGAGATTTGGTGTCCAGGCTTTTATAACCTTCTGTTTACGGGCCCTTTAATGGCAGTCCTAGTTTTATGGCGGTTCGCACTTCCAAAATGTCCCTCTCGTGCTGTTTAGATGCCGTTAAACCTCAGTGTGTGTGAAGATGCTTGCCTTCTCTCAGGATGGTTTCCCTAGTGACGTTGGTTTCCATCTTCTTTCTGCCAAACGCAGCCTCTTTCTCTTCCTCTCTGGGTTTTTCCAACGTGTCTATTCTTTATTCAGAACATTTGTCACCTTCCCTTTCTCACAAACCTCACCACACAGTCACACTTTTTCACAAACCTGTCTTGAAACTTTCCTCTCATTCGTTAGACCCCTTTAGAGAGAAGTTTTTGTTCTAAATGGCTTTTCTTTAAACCCTCCCCAGGTAAACAATGTGGATTTTGCAAACATCATCCGCGAGGAGGCAGTGCTATTTCTGCTGGACCTGCCCAAAGGAGAGGAGGTCACCATCCTGGCCCAGAAAAAGAAAGATGGTGAGGATATGTCACCTCTTAAAATTTAATATGAATCCCTGTTCGTAAACCATTGAGACATATCATCAGAAGTGTCCCTCGACACAGTTCATAAGTAAACTCACGCCATTGTACTTTCCTTATGCATTTCTGGAAAATGTGACTTGATTTTGGGCAGGGTTTGATTTTGACCAAGACTTTAAAGTTTGGGTTTGTTACAACAATGTCTAAATAGCTATTCGGCAAAAAATGAAAGTAGAATCCGAGGACAAGCATAGTAATAAGATTACAATGACAAGATAATTAAACCAATAACATCATAATCTAGCTGGTTTCCAGTCGAATCTTCATGGTTTCTCCCTGAATATTGTTTTACTCAAGACTGTCCAGATGCAAGATCCTATCCCCATTCCTAAATGTGCGAAAATTCGTGCATTATTGTAATGCTTTTAGCCAGTTTACGCTATGCCAAACTAGAAGTATTAGAAATATCTCACTGCCTGATTGGAAATGAAAGATATATTGTAATTTCTAGCTAATCAAAAGAGCTTTTTTAGCACTAGGTTAAGCTAGATTGAAAACGAGTGCATTATTGTCCTATCTTCTTGTAGCTAATCAAAACCGCTTTCCTCAACCAGTTAATGCTAGGCTAAGGTCAATACCTGATCAAAAACAAACGTCTTATCCTGATATCTCGTTCAAGCTACTTGAAATAGCTTTTCTTAACAAGTTAGCTGACTGAAAACACAAAAAGGGAAATGTTTAATTGGACCGTTTTAGCTTCGTAATATGTGGAAGGGCGAGGAGATTCTGGGGAGAGATAGGATCTTGTACAACATTATATTATGAAAGTAAAAAAATTCAACCTAAAGAATAAACCAGCCTAACCTGATTTGCTGATCCACCAAGCTGGTTTCTGCTGGTCAGACTGATCTTGTTTTTAATGGTTTTAAAGGGATTTTGGACACTTGTCAGACTTGTCAGTCTGATAAACTAAACCAGATAAGACCAGCAAAACACCTTAAACTGTTTCAAGCTTTTTATCAGAAACGCAAAATAATAAGGCCGTAAATCTCTTTGCTTCCCAGTATACCGGCGCATTGTAGAGTCCGACGTAGGTGACTCGTTCTACATCAGGACCCATTTTGAGTACGAGAAGGAGTCGCCCTACGGCCTGAGCTTCAATAAGGGGGAGGTCTTCAGAGTGGTCGACACCCTTTACAACGGCAAACTGGGCTCTTGGCTCGCCATCCGCATCGGCAAGAACCACCAAGAGGTGGAACGGGGCATCATCCCCAACAAGAATAGGTACAGAAGCCATTTGTACTAGTTTGCATTGAGTCATGTGTTTAATATGTAGAGTTGTTGAAGTTTGAGCTGTTGTTTTGTGTTCTCTGCAGGGCTGAGCAGTTATCGAGTGTCCAATACACTCTCCCAAAGACTCCAGGAGGGGATCGGGCTGATTTCTGGAGGTTCAGAGGCCTCCGTAGCTCCAAACGCAACCTGAGGAAAAGCAGAGAGGACCTTTCTGCTCAACCCGTCCAAACAAAGTTCCCCGCTTATGAAAGAGTGGTGCTTCGAGAAGGTAGGCTGTTTGTAGACCTGCTTTTAGTTGCTATGGTTATTTCAGGTTTGAGCATCTATTTTTGAAGCTTAGCTAATCATTTTCAGTTTGTCTGTGGATGTCTGCAGGAAATAATCTGATAGGCTTGCATTGAAGAACAATGTTTTGTAGATATCTAGTTAACCTGTTGTTCCTCCTGCTTAAAAAGCTGGTTTTTTGAGGCCGGTGGTCATTTTTGGGCCTATTGCGGATGTTGCAAGAGAGAAACTGTCCAGAGAGGGTCCTGACCTCTTTGAACTTGCAAGTAAGTTCTGCGTAATGAGATTTTTCATTTTTTCTTATATTAAGAAGGTATAAAACATCTTTTTCTCCTTCCCTCAGAGAGTGAACCCAGAGACGCAGGCACAGACGAGCGCAGCTCTGGAATCATCCGTCTCCATACCATTAAACAGATCATTGACCGAGTGAGTATGGACTCGGATAATTTAGTTAACTGCCATTCCATCTGCTCAGCTCATGAGCGTAGACTCACAGACCCTGCAAAGACCCAGCTGGTGTCTCATGATTCTGTTTGTGCTGCTAGGACAAGCATGCCGTGCTGGACATCACCCCCAATGCGGTGGATCGTCTGAATTACGCTCAGTGGTACCCCATCGTGGTGTTCCTGAATCCTGACAGCAAGCAGGGTGTCAAGAACATGAGGACCAGGCTCTGTCCCGAGTCCAGGAAGAGCGCACGGAAGCTGTATGAGCGTGCTCTCAAACTGAGAAAGAACAACCATCACCTCTTCACCAGTGAGTAGACCCAAACATCAAAATAATATCATTAGTCTCATGTTGTTACAAAACTGTGTTAGACTTTCTTTAGTCATGGAACACAAAAGGAGCAATTTTGAAGCATGTCCAGGACAATCTAGTCCTTAAAATGAATGAGAACTTTTGCAAGCTACAAAAGTACCATAAAAGTTGTTTTAAAGGCAAGTACCACTTGTGGTGTATTTGTAGTTAAGTAAATTGCGTCTCTACTTCCTTTTAGCCACCATCAACTTAAACAACATGAACGACGGGTGGTATGGCGCTTTGAAAGAGACCACCCAGCAGCAGCAGAACCAGTTGGTCTGGGTCTCAGAGGGCAAGGTAAGCTTCTCTAGTTTTGTGCCTTGATGTCCAAATGTTTCTTATTTGTCTAGAGCCCCACCCCCCATTTATGAGTCAACACAACACTGCTCTCTGGAATACTTGATTCTGAGTGATCAGTCGTGGTCGTTGGTTAAATATTTTGCTATAGTTACACTGTGATTGAATAAATAATAATTATATACCTGTAATAAGTGGTTGAGCTATATATTGCCAAGGCCAATATATCGAAAGATGCTTTGTTTTTTTTGTTTTGTTTTGTTTTTTTCTCATTTTATTTATGGGCATTGGCCTTTAATTTTTTCTTTTTGTTGTTGGAAGAAGGACTTTTCTTTTGACAACACTAACACTGCCAATGCCTCAATAAAAAAATAATTACATAACTGTAATTGTAATTAGTGGTTGACCTAATATATTGCTAAGGCCACTTGCATTTTTTATATATCGCCATTGGGCTCTATGGTTTTTTGTTTGGTTGGACTTTTATTATGACAGCACTAAAAAATAAATAATTTGATATCTGTAATTATAATTGGTGGTTGACTATTATATCAGCAATGCCAAATATATTGACTGACATTTTTCTTTTTTTAATTATCAGCATTTGCCTTTTGAGTTTTTCTGTTTGCCCAATAAGTGTCAGAACTTTTATTTTGACATCACTAAAATCGCCAATGGCTGAATGAATAATGACTATATAAATGCATTTGTAATGAGTGGTTGACCTATATATCAACAAGGCTGTTTGAAATTTTATAATTATCGGCATTTGATGATCAGTATTTATGTTTAGCAGAGTTGTCAGAAGAATTTGACTTTCTGTTATTAGTAAACTGTATAACTGAATAAATAATAATTATATAACCATAGTTAAAATGGAAAAACTGAATAAATCTGAATATAGCTCTCAGCCGATATATATCTGATACAATAAACAAAAAGTCTAATATCGGCTGATAACCGATATCGAACAAATATATTGTGTATCCCTAAAACAATTTCTACTTAAAACAATATTTATTTTCTGTTAATTCATTTATTTGGTTCGTAGCCATGTAAAACATTCCTTTTGTTTACTATATTGAAAAAACTAACTTTTAAGAGCAAAGAAAAGCAGAGCTATTTCTGCTTTTACACGGTTACAGACCAAGCGTTTGATATGCATTAGTTTCCACTCTCACCCATCCATCATTTCATTTCCACTGCTGTGGGTCATCAAACTCATCCTAACCATCCCTCCCTCCCCCTCTCCCCCTCTCCACATGCAGGCAGATGGCGCTCCTGATGATGACCTTGACATCCACGACGACCGCCTCTCCTACCTCTCGGCACCGGGCAGTGAGTACAGCATGTACAGCACCGACAGCCGCCACACTTCCGACTACGAGGACACCGATACGGAGGGCGGGGCCTACACCGACCAGGAGCTGGATGAGACCATGAACGATGAGGTGGGCCTACCCAGCGAGCCTGCCATCACACGCTCGTCTGAACCTGTCCGAGAGGACCTGCCGGTCATCCAGGACGCAACTGGGTACCCGAGCTACCAGCATGCAGTGCCGCAACCGGAGCCAGTTAACCGCATCGACCCGGCCGGGTTTAAGATGGCAGCGCCTCAGCAGGTACATAATATGAATACCATTATGTGTGTGTGTTGGTTACTTTTACTCTTCACTTCATTGGAACTTCTGTAAAGGTTTATGTGGGTCATTTCTGCTATGCAGTGCTTTTTGAACTCTAACTTTAAAAAAATTAATATGCTTGTGTTGTAATTTAATTATGTAATTTAATTATACATCTAAAAATGTAGTATTTCTATAAACGATGCTCAGGCACTTAATTAAAATACTAATTATAACCTATTCACATACTGGCAAGAAAATATAAGATGGAACCTGACAAGATGAAAATAAGAATCTAAAGTTAGCCATTGTTTAGTGAGGAGAGTTAGCTTACGTAAGGGTGTCAGCTTGGTAGGTTTTTATTTATTTTATTGTTTTCTATCTATCTATCTATCTATCTATCTATCTATCATTATTTATTTTATATAAAGGTGCTAGGTAGCTTGGTAGAATTTTTTTTTTTTTACAATTTTGTTTTTAAACATTATACTCATTTTTCTTTTTATCACACAAGATGTAATGATTCAAGTCAGACCAATTAATATCACAAAAAATCACAAAATTATATAAAATCTGTTGTTAATGCTTGCTGATGTTTGTGCAGATGTCACTTCCTGGAGAAATATGACATTAAGGAATTGGCTTTTATTAGTTAAAGGGATAAAGCTAGTCTTTAGGGCTTTGTTAGTTATTAAGATATACAGAAGACTGACAGGATGAAAGTTAAACTGGAGGACACAGGGAAAAATTAAACTGTTAACCAATTAAACCAGTATTCCCAAATATATATATATATATATATTTCAATAGATATTTTTCATGTTACTAGTGAATAAAAGGCATTTATATTTCTTAAAATAAACCCCTGTAGTTTTGAAATTTAGTGCATTTACATGTATAATAAATTCTGATAACTGTCAGTTCAATTTAAAAACCAGACAACAAAACATTTGCTAGTTTTTCTGGTGATTCCTACTAATATGGTTTCAGTCTGTTCGAGTTTAATATATTATCTGATAAAATAACAAATATATATATATATATATATGTGAAGAGTTTGTTTCCAAAACGCTATAAATCCATGTTGATTAATTTGAGTAAAAATGTGTTTTCTTTACCATGAAAGTGGCAAGATGAAAACCACTATTTTCTGTTTCAAACTTTCACAAAGCATCTTTAGGTTATAATAACATTACAAATTCAAATCCAGATTTTGATTTTCAAAGATTTATTATAAAATTGTATGCGTGGAATGGTGCGCTGTGATTGGTTGAGCGGATACATCGCGTTCTGCAGAGAAGGGAGACTGGTGTTTGTCGCGGTTTGGAAAGAAAGGGAGAAAACATGACAGAATAACTCGGCGGATATCACATTTTGCGTAAAATTAAAAATTGACTTTTCAATACCGACCAGATACAATACTGATTTTGGCGGAAACTCAATTTTATTAAAAATGGCGTTTATCGCGGTTTGGAACCAAACTCTTCATATATATCAGAATGTACTGCATAGTAGAAATTACCATATAACTCAACAAAAACCATTTTCCTTCCTTTGGTGTATTATCTGAAATGTAAACCTGTATTTCCTGCCCTAATAACATTTTAAACTGCATATGCAACAGGACTGGACCACTACCTAGTTTCTGCTTCCTGTAAAGCTAAAGACACAATTTTATTCAAAACCACACTTAAGTTTGTATGAGCAGGTGATATTCTTTTCCAGACAAACTCTTATTCAGCTTTCAGTAGCTACCAGTTAACCTGGTTAAGGATGCTTTGGTGGTCGTAGCTGCTAGTTGTAGCTGGTGCTGTCTGTAACTTCTTTGCCCCATACTCCACAGCAAGCAGAGGCTGCTCTGGCCTCACCGCCCCCTCCCCCTGCAGCGGCAGCAGCGCCCCCTGCTGTCCAACCCACCACGCCACTAGCGGGTACGAACCCAGAGGAGCCGTCTGGCACCCCTCAGGCCGACTCCCTTAACAGCCCCGTTCCCGACCCCCAGCCCGAACCTGAGCTCACTCAGCCCCCAACACACGACCCCCACCAGTTGCTTCCTCCTGGCCCAGATCCAAAGGTACCAGCACCACCGGAAGCTGGACCCACTCCCGGCCCGGTTCAGCCCAGCTCTCTCTTTCTCAACCTTGCCTGTGTCTATCACTCTTTTCTTTGACTCCTCCCACTCCACTATCTGCATGAATGCTCCGCCCACCCCACGCGTGTGCTGCGTGTGTTCCTCTGACACTACGGCAGAGACTGTGTAACTGGTACACATGCACCACAGGAGGACGAGGACCCGTTGCATAAGTAGAAGTGCAGTCTCCTCACATGTTGCCTTGTACTTCCTCTTGCATGGCTCCTAATTTATGACTTTCTTTCAGCTTGTTCTGTCTGTAGTAGGGCTGGGCGATATATTGCATCGTCATGAATGTGACGGCTATTTGAAATGGTGCATCTTTGCGAATCTGTGACTGTTTTACTGCACTTTTTATTTGGCCGCTATATTTACGGACTTTTTTTCTTGCAAGTTTATTTCTCTCAATTCGCACTTTTTTTCCCTGTAATTCTGCTTTTATATCTTGCAGTTGTGAGTTTGTATTTCTTTCGCAATCCTGAGTTTGTGTCTCTCAAATATAAACTCAGAATTGGGAGGAAAAAGTCCAAATTGTGAGAGATGAACTTTAATCTCTCAGAATTGCGAGAAAAAAATTGTCCAGAATTGTGAGATTTAGACTCGGAAATTTAAGATATTAATGCAAAATTGTAGGAGGAAGTGTGGGATATAAATTCAGAATTGCAAGAACTTGGAATTGCGAGAAAGTACAAATTGGGAGTTTAAAAAGTCGCAATGACCGTGGTGTCAAAAAAAACAAATGCAAGTAATCTTTAGAATCTATAGAAACATAATTTGAACTGTAGATATAAATCAGAATTGCAAAAAATTATTTTTGCAATTATTTAGCAAATTATTATTTTATTTTGCTATTTTTATTCCGTAGTATGAACCGGCTTCCATAGAAAAGTCTGAATTTTGTCCGCAAAACTTTTTTGTAAACTTTCCATCATTGTCTTGCGACCCATTAGAGCATTAAGACAAAGGTATTTTAATAGCATCATTAACAACATTAAAGATTTACAATTATTAAGTTTTAATTGTGTAATTACGTTTTAAGAATTCGAGTTATAAAAATTTGAATCATTTCCATTAATCAATACAAACAATCCACTGTAAGGAGTCAGTTCATAACTGATTCAGTGATTCATCACTTAAAATTTTCACATTTTTATAATACATATTTTTAAAAATATATTAAAATGCTTTAGTAAAATTATGCATATTATATAGTTTATTTTCTTGTATATCGCTATTGTTTGCATCAACATAATTTTCATTGGAATATTTTCTCCCATATTATTTTTTTTTTTTTATGTATTATTTTATTAGTGCAAATCACTTGAAATAATTCTTCGTTTTATTTATTGAAAAACTGAAACCTTGATTACGTACTGTGCTGTTTGATGTAAACAATGGATCCTCAGAGCAAATGCATATAGTGAACTGTCAAAAGACTGGGGGGAAATTTTTTTTAAAAATTCAAGCTGTATCACCTGGCCCTAATCTGTAGTGATAGCCGTGACGGTAGCGTTTGGCTTTGACCTGAATCACATCTGTACGGACGGCCGCTAGATGCACTGTAGACGTGTCACTTAATTGCAAACGGACCTTTCCCTGATTTGCAAGAATGGATTTTCTGTAGTTGCATGTTCATTTAACCTGCAGACAGTACTTACAGCAATGTAAAAGGAAAACAACTGGACTAATCCTGCATAATGTCTTCATAACCGATGTTTCTTTTCATAGATGAAGACGTTATGTAAGAGCTTCTGTGATTATGTTAAGTTGTCTTAGGAGGCGTTGGACCTTTTACAGCTCTACTGTCTTCAGGCTATACTTTGAAGCTTGAGAAGGAGCCTTTCAAACAATGAATAAGACATCCTTAAAGCTCCACTTGGACCTATTATACATTTATTAGATTTTACTAAAGATGAGGAATCAAAGAAGTGTAACCAAATGGAGGTGCTGTACATGTTGAAGGGCTTCTTATCAAAGTGTAGAAATGTAGAGCTGAGTAGCAAGTTGGTAAGATGCTTGTTTTATTGCATAATGAATTAGTTATTAATGGGTTTTTTTCTGCTCAGGATTGAGTTTAATTTCAGTGCTTGCAAGGCACCGCCATATTTATATATCAAACATTCGTATAATGCCATAATTAATAATTGAGCACCAATAATTATCATAATTAAGCATCAAATCAGCATATTAGAATAATTTCTGAAGGATCATGTGACACTGTAGACTGGAATAATGCTGAAAATTTGCTTTGCATCACAGGAATTAATTACATTTTGAAATTATTCAAATTGAAAAGTTTTTTTTTATATCACTATTTTTCCTTTATTTATGCTCAAATAAATCTAGTCATGGTTATCATAAGAGACTTCTTTAAACAAAATTAAATAAAACAAAAATCACAATTATTAGTAGTGTGGTGTGTGTATATATATATATAGAGAGAGAGAGAGAGAGAGAGAGAGAATTATATAGAAAATGTCCCATTGACTTGTGAAATAAAACCACATTATTTTAAAACTATTTTATTTTTATTTTTTTTATATAGGTTATGAATTTATTCATTATATATTTAAGTTTAAAACGTAAAAACTGAGCTTATTTTAATATTTCTGTCCTTCAAATATTTTTTTTTGTTCTAACCATATGCATTATATTTTATATAACTGTTTCTGTTAGAAAAATTTACTGTATTGTCAGCTTATGTTATTTTCATTGGTTCACATTGATGAACATTCTGTTGATTTCTTGTGGACAGCAACCAAAGCCAAAAACCTGACCTTACCTAAAATCATACATACCTTTTTTTTTTTTCTTTTTTTTTTTACTGCCTTGCAAGCACTGAAGGAAATGCTAATCTAGTACTTAAATATTTAATTACAGCCAATTTGAAATATTTTGCCTGTTTTTTTTTACCTTTAAAAAGTTCTCAGATCTGTTTCATTAGCTCTAGCGACTGGGGTTGTTTTGCAAAATGTTCATATCCCGTTTGAGCCTTTTCAGTCAAACCAGCTCTCACAGCTGACGTTTGTCCCTCACAGATGTATAAAAAGGATCTGTACAGCGTGGATGAGGCAGTGCGAGTGAACCACGGTGTGAAGCCTCCTCCTCCCCAGCAGCATCAACAGCCTTTAGGCCCCCCCACCTTGCTCTCCTACAGCCACCAGCCTGTCTACCAGGACCAACAGCCATACCGCCAGTACGAGCACCCGCCTTATGGCTACGACGGTGGCGGCTACGCACAACCAAAGCCTCACAATTACGACCCGCACCTGCACTACGACAGCCGTGTGCCTCACTACAACGAGCAGTGGCCCCCTTACGACCAGCAGCAGACTTCACCCCAACCGCCGCCCACGTCCGGCTACGCTCAGGCCCACCAGCCTCCTCCTCCTCCACTGGGGTACGAACCCCGCTCTCCATACGAGGACGGCCCAACCAGGGATTTCAGCCCCCCTCAGTCCCAATACGATGGTGTGTCCCCAATGAGCTACGATAACCGGCCGCGGCACGCTAAACCCGCTCCTGCGCGCTACGAAGAGCCGCCTCCTCCAGTCTCCTACGACGCCCGCTCACCCTTCGAGTCCGATCCGCATGGATTCCCAGGCAATGCGCATCGCTCCCCTGATCCGCCCAAGCAGTATTACGGCGACGCTGCAATGAGACCCTCGTACAACACTGGAGCGCCGAACCGAGCGTATAAAGCAGCGCCGCACGAGCCCGTGATGAACTCTGAACCTCCCGCTCCGCCTCCCAAACCCGAGGCCGTCTTGTCTTCAGGAGATCCGCCTCACCCTGCAGCTCCCAAACCATTGCCGCCTCCCCACAGGGATGATGACGACGATGAAGACCCTGCCATGAAGCCCCAGTCTGTGCTCAACCGGGTCAAAATGTTCGAGAACAAGCGCTCCGTGTCTGTTGACCGAGCCAAGGATATGCCAGAAGTAGCGGGAATTAGGGTACGTTTCTGTCCCTTTGATGTACAGTGCCATGAAAAGGTTTTTGCCCCCTTCCTGTTTTTTTATTTTTTGCATATTTGTCACACTTAAAAGATTCAGATCATCAAACCAATTTTAATATTACGCAAAGATAATGCAAGTAAATACAAAATGCAGTTTTTAAATGATAATTTCATTTATTAAGGGAAAAAAGCTGTCCAAACCTACCTGGCCCTACGTGAAAAATTATTTGCCCCTCCTCTTAAATCATGAAAGAACTGTGATTAACCACATCATTTTAGAAAGCTGAGTTAAATTTCACTAGCCACACGCAGGCCTGATTACTGCCAGACCTGTTGAATCAAGAAATCACTTAAATAGAACATGTCTGACAAAGTGAAGCATGCTTAAAGAACAACACATCATGCCGCGATAAATCATAATTTCAAAACTGCAGTTTGTATTTACTCAGGTTATCTTTGTGTAATATTAAAATTTGTTTGATGATCTGAATCTTTTAAGTGTGACAAATATGCAAACAATTAAAAAAAACAGGAAGGAGGCAAAAACTTTTTCACACCACTGTATGTGACCTTGGACCACAAAACCAGTCATAAGGGTCAATTTTTTGAAATTGAGATTTATACCTCATCCGAAAGCTGAATAAATAAGCTTTCCATTGATGTATGTTTGTTAGGATAGGACAATAATTTGGCCGAGATATAATCTGAATCTGAGGGTGCAAAAAAATCTAAATATTGAGAAAATCGCCTTTGAAGTTGTTCAAATGAAGTTCTTAGCAATGCATATTACTAATCAAAAATTAAGTTTTGATATATTTACGGTAGGAAATTTACAAAATATCTTCATGGAACATGATCTTTACTTAATATCCTAATGATTTTTGGCATAAATGAAAAATTTATCATTTTCATCCAATACAATGTATTGTTGGCTAATGCTACAAGTATACCCGTGCGACTTATGACTGGTTTTGTGGTCCAGGGTCACATTTAACCTAGAGTTTTCCATTGAGGGCTTTGTTGGTAATAATTTAAACATGACTTCACTTAATATTGCAGTGTCAACTTTTGCACGGACAAGAAGGGTATGTAAATGTGTGTTGACAGAATGGATGCACTTTCTTCTTCAGCCCACAGATCTCCCAAAACCTGTGAGCACACCTGGTCCTGTGCTTAAAGCCAACTCTCTCAGCAACCTGGAGCAGGAGAAACCCTCTTACAGGTACAACCACATACCTTTGGGGTCTGTGAGATTGTTTAAAATGTTTTATATGAAAGTGTCTTATGCTCACCAAGGCTGCATTTATTTGTTAAAAAAAATAGTAAAATTGTCAAATATTATTGCAATTTAAAACAACAGTTTTCAATTTAATATTTTTTAAAATGTAATTAATTCCTGTGATCAAAGCTGAATTTTCAGCATCATTACTCCAGTCTTCAGCGTCACACAATCCTTCAGAAATCATTCTAATATGCTGGTTTGCTGCTTAAGAAACATTTCTTATCATTATCAATGTTGAAACAGGGTTATTACAGTTAACTAAGACTAAACCATGAAACATTTTCATTGCTAATAAAATAAGTTAACTGAAATAAAATAAAAATAAAAACTTTTAAAAATCTCATTTTCAGTTAGTTTAACTTGATGTACTAAAATAACTAGAACTTAAAAATGAATGAAAACATTAAAAACAATAAACACGTCAAGACATTTAAGAACAAAACCTGCCAAAAAATGACAAAAACTAAATGACTAAAGCTTTCAAATTAAAATACTTAATTCAAAATATTAACGAAAATTATAATAGTATCTCAATGAGAATAAAACGGCACTTTGTTGAAAGCAGATCTGCTGTGTAAACTTTTTTGACAATTCTTTGATGGATGGAAGGTTGAAAAGAACAACATCTGTTTAAAAACATTATTTGTCATTATTAATGTCTTGCCACTTTTGATAATTTAATATGTGACCTTGCTGAATAAAACAATTAATTTCTTTAAATAAAATCTTTCCAGCCCCAAACCTTTGAGCAGTAGTAGTATGTATGTTCACCTACAAACGTCAACAGAGCCTTTATTTATAGTAAAAGGATCTGAATTGACTGGAGAAGTCATGGGAATTCATTAGCCAGAGAGCCTGTGAAATAATATCAACTATTTGAATGGATTGTCTTAAGTTACCACATTCTTTTATTCTATTGTTTACATGATTTAGTTTGACACAATTTTTAAGTAGTAGTGGTTAGCATACAGTATGTGTTGTTAGTGGAGAATGCTAATGTAATCCTGTAGTGCCCTCTGCTGGTTAATCTTCCTTTCTGGAAAATACCGTTGGATGTTACATAATAGTTAAGATCTTTCCTTTTGATGATTTTTTTTCTGCTCCTAGAGCCCCAGAGCCCCAGAAACCTCATCCGTGTGTAGGGGACGACGTGGTCCGCTCCAACCACCATGACCCAGATGAAGATGAAGAGTATTACAGGAAGCAGTTGTCGTATTTTGACCGCCGCAGCTTTGACAACAAGGCCATGAATCAGCCCAACACTGGAATCAATCGCTTCCATGAGCCGCCCAAACCTCCTCAGCCCCAGGTCGCATATCCTTTCGCCAGGTACCGTCTAACACGCTAGACAGACAGTGTTAACTCTTGTATGTTGATGGCGCTCTTGTATATATCGTACACACTCTCTGTTTCAGGACGGAGTCTGTGGAGAAGGTGAGTCCTGTGGACAAGAGGTACGAGACCCTGCCGCCCGTCAACCCGTCACCTGCTCCATACAGCCAGCCCACGCCTGCTGCTCCACCCACATCCCTGCCCAAACTCAGCAACATCGAGGGTAAGAATGAGTCTCTTGAGTGTTCGTGGTACTTTTGGCTTTGTGGACTTTCAGAAAATGTGTATTTTTGTACACTCTTACTAGTTTAATTTGTCTGCTAATAATGTCCAACAGTGTTTAAAAAAACATCACAGGAGACGTCTCGTCTTTTTTTCTTACAGTTATGAATATTTCCACCAGTGTCTTTTTCATTACATCTCAAATGATGGATTGTGTTTGATAGCTTTCTGTTTTGGAAATTGCAACATTTTTGGAATACAATGCCTGATTTCATAGCTAGCATTTTATTTATCCTAAATACACACAAATAATATTTTCTCACTTATTGCATAATTTTGCAAAATTGCAGAATGACTGAAAATTCTGCATTGTAAAATACTATTGTCTGTTTGCGAAAACAGTACACAAGCTTAAGAAGCATTGACAATTAATTACTGGAAAATGTTTTTTAAAAATTACAGATAATTTTTTTGCACAGTAAATAAAATATATTAATTTTTGGAATAAAATACCTGCCACCTTTGTATCCTAAATACACACAAATAATATTTCCACACTTGCTGGATAATTTTACAAAATTTAAAAAGCACTAATAATTATAGCATTTTTTTTATTTTGTATTTTTTGGAATAAAATGAAAATCCTTTGTCTATTTAAGGTTAATTATAGCTATCATTTTATGTATCCTAAATACACACAAATAACATTTTCACACATAATTGTGCAGAATTACTTAAAATAATGCACTATAAAATGCTATAGTCTGTTTGGGAAATATGTTAATTACTGAAAAACTTTTTTTAAATTATAGATTAATTTTACAACCTAAATAATGAAACAAAACATTTTAAACATTTTTAGAATAAAATGTCCAACTGAATACACTCAATCAATATTTTCACACTTATTGCATCATTTAAAAAAAATTACAGAATGTCTGAAAATAATTCGCTATAAAGTACTTTTTTTCTGTATGGTAATCAAGTACTTAAACTTTAATCTATTAATTATTAAAAGCTACTTTAAAAAAGTAAGATTAATTTCACACCATAAATAATTCAATAATTTATTACAAAAAAAAAGTGTAAACAATGAAAATAATCATTCCTATGCAGTTCCTAAATAGTAATTATTCCTATGGGGTTTGGAGTTTTTGAATCTAGATCAAATTATAAAATATATACTAAGAAAACGTTTAAAAACTAGCAAATGAAAACGTGTTGAAGTTTAAATGTGACTTTTTTTCTTTGAGAAATAATAAGAAATATTTATAATATAATATTTATATATAATATATAATATAAATATAATAATATTTATATTTATATCCTAAGTTGAAGAAGCATGCCCTTGCATAGTGTATGGCCATATTGTCAGTGTTCTTATATTGCCAAAATTTCAGAAATCAATGCTAATACCAATGAGATTGCATAATTTTTTACACCACAACAAAAACTGGATGCATTCTCTCTGATCTCCCAGTGAACTCGTTGCCAGATCCTCACAGCTCTCCCAAAGCCAAACCGGACCTGCCGACTCTCAGAGCTCCCACCCGGGACGACCCCATCCAGACCAGCTACCTGCCCCCCAAGTCTTCTATCAACGGCACGGACGCCCCTCCCAAAACGCTAGGCGTCCCTACCAGCTACAACCGCTACGTCCCCAAGCCTTACACCAGCTCCGCCCGACCCTTCGAGCGCAAGTTCGAGAGCCCCAAATTCAACCACAACCTGCTTCCCAACGACACACAGTCCAAACCCAGTGTGAACAACAACCTGAAACCTCAAATCTCGCCCCAGCCCCTGGACACCGACAGCGGGGTCGACACTTTCACACGCACCATGGACAACAGGCCCAAGAATCAGCACAACAACATCAACGCCCTTCCCAAGTCCATTCCTGTCAGGTAAGATGATGAAAGAACATCAGCCAGAGCTGGATTTATTCCTTCTGTTTACGAAACGACTCACTCAGTATGTTTACATGGACAACAATATTCCGATTTTAACACGATTAAGACAATACTCTAATTAAGAATCTACCATGTAAACAGATTTTTGATTACCGTGGAGTCATTGAGTCCGAAATTTTCGCACATTAAAAAATAAATACGACCTCACGTTGTGTCAATCACATTTACACACTGCCTCCGAAACTTTCGTCCATCATAAAAAAATTTGAATCAGGTTCGATTTTCTGCGTTTTCGCATCCGTAGCAAGCATTTTGATAGGAAAGGATGACGAATACGAAAAAAAATGAAAAAACGCATACGAAAATTTCGGACTCAGTGTGCAAAGACCTTAAATCCAGCTAAAGTCATGCTCGAAGTAAACAGAAATCGAATTAAGACATGTGGAGTATTCCTATTTTAGTCGCATTTTCGAAGTGCAGTATAGACATGTACACACCGTAATCACACTATTACCGTCGTGTAGAACTTTTCGCCGCATTTTGCGATAGGACGGCTGCGGTCAACCGTTTGACGGTAAATAAAAGAGCATCGCTTCAACAACGCTGTCATCTGTTTGCACGGTTAGCATGACAAATAATCATAACATCATAACGAAGACGAACTATGTTTATACGTGAAATTCTGGAGGGGACGTCGGATGGCGTTATGTTGGGACGTAATGACGTGTGCCATTAATCGATTTATGTACTATAACATGTAAAACAGGAACATGAAAGGAATATTCTAAAAGCAACTCATGTAAACACCTTAATCATAATATTGTCTTATTTAGAATAAGGTAAATAATTAGATTACTGATGTCCATGTGTCTGTTTTCTAGCCCTAATGCACTGGATGACGATGTGGAAGACGAAGGTCACACTGTGGTCGCCACGGCGCGGGGCATCTTTAATTGTAACGGTGGGGTGTTGAGCTCCATAGAGACAGGAGTCAGTATTATCATCCCGCAAGGAGCGATTCCAGATAGCGTGGAGCAGGAGATCTACTTCAAAGTGTGCCGGGACAACAGCATTCTGCCCCCTCTGGACAAAGAGAAAGGTCTGAATCTCGTCTACTTTTGTTTGTTTTATTTTCATTTTTGTTTCAGTATATTTTTTGTTTGTTTGTTTTTCCTTTTTAGACTTTTGTTAGCTTTGAAGTTAATTTACACTTCACATATTTATGCAGAACTTGTTTGAACAAAACTACCTTAGTTAAAAGTTGCAAGACTGAACAAAAAACGAAGAAAAACATTGTCTGGTAACAGTAAGTTTCGTTTAAGGGCTGTTCACATCAAGTTCAGTGCACTGCAGAAAAGAAATGCACAAAAGCTGAAATTTTGTCATGCTCTAGTGGGAAAAAACGAGTTTGTTCAGCATAAAAACTATTAAAAAAAAACCTGTTTACATAAAATCCAGTGCCGCTAAACAAAGTATAAAATATTAGCAAACAAATGTTTTGCTACACTGAACCTGATTTCTTAATTTTATGTTTTATGAAAATTTTTATGTTTGGGGTAAGTAAGTGTTTTTTTTTTAATTAGTACTTTTATTCACCAAGGAAGCATTAAATTGATGAAAAGAGACAGTAAAGCAATTTATAATGTTACCAAAATATATATATATATTAGGGCTGTCATCGTTAACGCGTTAACGCATGCGATTCATTTTACAATCCTTAACGCGTTAAAATAATTTAACGCAATTAATGCAAAATTACTGAAGCACAATTTCTATTCTAACCCTTTAACCCAATTTTGCTTCTCTGCTTGCAGTTAGATCATTTTAAGCTGCTAAACTCCGGGAAAGTTTTCAGTCAGCGCTAATATAAAGGAAACCAGGCTGATTACATCAGAGATTGCAGAGAGAACAGAGACTCGCGTTGCGTTTTATTATTCATTCCAGTGTGTTTCGCTTTTAAACACGAGCTCTGTCATATTCTGTGATTGTCTCTGAAGAGCGCGACACACTGATCGCACATTGTATTTATGCGCAGGCACAGACATTTCCGTACATTCACGATAATGTTTTGATTTGTCATGTTTATGTTGCTGTGTTTAGTTATTCTGAATGGATCCGTGTACTGTAGTAGATATATGCAGTCAGCAGGCGATTGGTTTAAGTTTTTTTGGCATCTCCATGTGGTCCTGTTCGGTATCGCGACTTGGCTTCTCTAAAATGTAAAAAAGCTCTTTGGTGTTGTACTGTACACGTACTATAAAATGCAGATTTTTTTTTTCTTTCATATGTGCTTATATGGGCTCCTTATATCATTTGGTTCTTTGATGTCCTTTTGGAGTTTCTAAGTGTCCTTTTTTGGAAAGTCATCTAAATTTATCTTGAAAAAAGCTTGCAGAAAATATAGATTTTTGAGAATCACCCTTCAATCTTTTGGTTTACTTGGCTGGATATAGCAAATGATGACAAAATAAACATTTGAAATAAGATAAATGGTCTATGCTTAATTTCATGAAGTGTGCGATTAATCGCGATTAATCACAGAAAAAGGATGTGATTAATTAGATTAAAAATTTTAATCGATTGACAGCCCTAATATATATATATATATATTAGATGATTTATATATGTATATTAGATTTTAAATAAATGTTGTTCTATTTATGACTTTTATGATTTATGCTAAGCTTTCTATTTATGAAAGAATTCTGAAAATATATGTATCAGTTTCCACAAAAATATTGATTGTAATAATAATAAATGTTCTTCTTTATAGTATTTTTTGACCCCAAACTTTTGAATGGTGGTATAGTTGTTGAATTAATGACACACTGTTGCTCCTGAAGCTTATTGTAGCCTGTCTGCTCTTCCAGGTGAAACTCTGCTCAGTCCTCTGGTGATGTGCGGCCCTCACGGTCTGAAGTTCCTGAAGCCCGTGGAACTGCGTCTACCACACTGTGCGTCTATGACCCCTGATGGTTGGTCTTTTGCTCTTAAATCCTCTGACTCCTCGTCGGGTACGCTGTCCTTTCTCTCTGTCCTATGATGGGTCTTTTGGGATCGGGATTGAAGCTGTTTGGAAACCGCTATCCACCTTGTGATTTCCTTTCATTTTCTGGGTTCCCTGAATTAACATTTCACGCTCAGAGTTATCCTGATCACATGACACTTTCACTGTGTGATCTGTGCGCTTGCTTTGCTTCATCGATTTATCACCAGTCTGAATCGCAGATGCACTTAATGTCTCTTTAGCTCTTATTCATTCACAATTAACCCATGTCATTTTGTAAAATGTGACTGGAACTGACACACATCATTGGGCTCAGTATGGCCACGTTTGAGGAAGACAACCAGGAGCGAGTCCATCTAAATTAGCATTCGCTTTGTGTATAAATACAGGAGTCACTCCTGATCTTGTGATGGTTATCACGGTGGTAATATGGCTGTAGATAAGAAATGTGGATGCCAACAAATGAACCCGTTTGGCATTGGCAGTTTTTTCTGCATTTGGTTGTGACACCCATTTATAACCAAACTCTGTGTGAACAGAACTGGATTAAGTGTTCAAAAGAGGAGTGACTGTTAAATTTAGCTGCAGTGTGAAAATGGCATGTCTAAATGGAGTAATTGGGTTACTCTGGGAAAATTTTGGATTTAAAACCACATTTAATTTCATTTCCAGGACTGAATATGCTAAATAATTGTGTACGAATACAGGAGTCACTCCTAATTTCGGCATGGTGGTAATGTGGTGTCTTGTGGCTGTAAACAAGAAAGGTGGATGCCAGCAAATCTTGGTTTTACGTTTGTGACCTTGTTTTTCAAAAATGAATTTGGTTTTCACACCCATAACCAAATTCTGTGTGTGAACAGAACTGGATTAAGTGCTCCAAAGGGGAGTGACAGAATTTAGCTGCAGTGTGAATAGGGCCTGTCCAAACAGAGTCATTTGGTTCAGGGAATCAAAACCATATTTAGTTTATTTGCAAAACTGAATCCCTTAAATTAGGAGTCACTCCTGATCTCATGATGGTTGACATGGTGATAATGTGGCATCTTGTGGTTCTAAATGACATGTAAATGACATGTGGTTGTAAATAATAAATTAACCTGATTGCTATTTTTGATAAGTCTTTCCCGGAGCAAATTCATTTGTCACTACCCTAATTTTATTTTAGAAGTATTTTTTATTATTAGCTCATGTTAACTAATTCAGTGAATGGAACCTATATTATTATATATTTTATATAATACAATTTTGGGCTAAATTGTGCAGCCCTACAAACGGCCACAGCAAACCTAATGCCTTTTTCTTTTTAATCCATAATTTATCAGAATTTTTTTCACAAATCGTGCAGCCCTAGTGTGAATAGAAAAATGTTTAGATTATGATGTTGTCTTATAGCATATTCCTCATGATGTTCCTCCTGTTGATCTGTCCACAGGTGACCCCAAATGCTGGCAAAACAAGTGTCTACCAGGAGACCCCAATTACCTGGTGGGCGCCAACTGTGTGTCCGTGCTGATCGACCACTTCTGAAGAGAGCAACAGCTGGTCTGTTACTGAACGTCAGCGCATGGACCCTTCTCCAGCTCTTCTACTCAGGAGGAGGGATTTGCACCACTTTATGAAGTATTAATTCTTCCATCTTTTCTCTGATGGGCTGAAGCGTCGTGCCCAAAAAAATCTCTTCGAGAACAGCACTGATGGCACAGAGCGCTCCTTTTCCTATTCCCTTTGGTTTCCACTTTTTTTTTTTTCCCCCCCCGAGTTTGGTTTTGCCTTTTTCTTTACCTTTTGGTGCTTGAAGACTTGCAAAAAATTACTGAATAAATAAATTACTGAAATCGAACTGCTAATGGAATGCATGACCTGTGCCACAAGACAGTCGGAAAAAGTTATCCCATTTTTGACATTTGTAGCGTCTTTTTCTCCAAATAATTAGAAGTCTTGAACGGAACCGGAAAAACAATAGATGAAAAAATGAAGTCATTTTACGTAAAACAAGTGAATCCTACCAATGTGCTCCCAAACAGAAAAGTCCATGTATGCAGAGCTTTTTTGTTTGCGAGGTCGTGTGTGTTTTTCGTGGAACGCTGTAACGGATTTTCGCGGATCTGGAAAGCATGTCGGTTTGTAAAGAATGAAGAACAATTGAGACTTTCTGAAGTGAAGAACTGATTATTGAAGGAATGTGACTCTTGCACTCATCTGCTCATGGACTTCTCTCTCTGGCTAAAAACGAAAAAACTAAAAAATGGGCTCTTTTTCCTCTCTCTCTCTCATTTTGTAGCGATCTTTTCTAGCGATGTTTTATTGTCGATAAACACTGACTGTGGTTTTCCGAAACTCCTGCTGTCTAGAGATCTATGCATGTGCTATGACTCAGGTCCAAACGCCTGCTACTAAGTTGAGTACACAAACCTACCCATCATACACTGCAAGCAGTGATGCCTTATCTGCATTTTTGTTTTGTTTTTGTTACTTTGACCCGAAAGACGTCGAATTTCTGTTACAGAGGGAAGGACACGAAACTCTCCCACCGTAATGAAGCGGGATATTTAGCACACAAACAATGAAGTCTGATCAACAGGTCTGCTTTCTCACTGCTATGCATATGAAGTCAAAGAATATACAAGAACACTAGGATGTGTTTCAATTACAGCTGTATATATTGTGCTAGCATATGGCCTTGGTTCGCTGTAAATGACCTTTTGTACATCTTTGTTATTTTGTATAAAAACGTAACATGGAAAAAATTTCTTAACAAAGGAAAACTATAACATTGGTTATATTTGTATTCCGGTTATACTTCTGAGCTTTGGAATTTACCTTAGCAGTACGGAGAAAAAACTGAAGCGAATTTGAAAAATAGCATAATAAATGCAACGGAAAAGGACGTTATCTTTTATACCAACAGCATATATACAAAACACTACGTAATGGCATTTTTAACAGTTACAGAAACATTTTTATTATTTACAAACTAGAAAAGTGCTCCGTTTGAATAATTTAAGGACTCTGTACTTCAGAAGGGTCCGCGTTGGTGGTCGGACCCCAACTTTATTTGTGATACTGGATGCTGTATTGTGTGCCCTGAAATGTATTTTTGTACTAATAGACAGTTTATTAAGGCACATCAGTACGACTTTTTTTTGATATGACGACGCAGCTTCATCCCGGGTTTAGTTTCTTTACTTTGTGTGGCGACATTCTTTTTATGTTCTCTTTTTTTCCTTTGCAGCACATTTCTAAGTATACAACTGTATTAATAAATTAATTTTTAAAGTAAAAACAAAACAATCGTTTTTAGTGCTTCACTGATACGGTGTTGGATAATCTTGACGATTGTGAAATGGAAACGATGTCAATGACCCCGGTATTGGGTACAGAATGAAACCGGTTCAGTTGGGTTTGTGCTTTGTAGAAATGTTTATTTTTTGAGCTCAGAGGTTGATGGGATGGGAGGGTCATGGATTTTGCCCTTTCACCTACTTAAAACATACTGCCGCTGATTAGAGTCTCTTGACCAGCGGACACAAGAGCATTGAGAAAACCAGCGACCGGATTTCTTAAAAGCCATTGTGTCAGCAAGATGAATCATAAAGCAGTGACTCTCAACTGGTTTGTGGCAAGTGGTGAATCAGAACCACAATTATTGTACTAAAGAAAAAAATGTCATTCAAATAAATGTACATTTTAAATTAAATTTGAGCGACAAATTTGCGGCAAAATACCATAGCGTTTGATTGGACACGGCCTTTGAATTTAGCAAAATACGCTGTATGGGAAGCCTTTTGTGCCTAGTTTGCTACAAACAGTTAATTATTTGTATTTCCCATTTATCTCTACTAACCATGAGCCAGTTGAGAATCGCTGCTTTGAG
This sequence comes from Sinocyclocheilus rhinocerous, assembly GCF_001515625.1. NCBI lineage: Eukaryota > Metazoa > Chordata > Actinopteri > Cypriniformes > Cyprinidae > Sinocyclocheilus > Sinocyclocheilus rhinocerous. Next base: position 394,639 of record NW_015650717.1, read on the forward strand.
AGTTAAAGTTGTAGTATATACTATTATATAAAGTAAATTTAGTGTACCACAATCCTATTAGAGTCTATTTAACTGCAGGTTGAGATGATTATAAATGAACATTATTAAAAGGTTAAGTCATAAAGTACTAATGTAAAACAGTTGATTGTACTGCTCAAAAGGTTCAAATCATTCACCGTAATCACTTGTTTTCCCTGAGATTAGTGGGTAACTACTGGTTAGTAGATTTCAAAGTTGTACCGTTAGCTTATTCTATGGATTTTTACAGTTTAATTTCCTGCGACAGGATCGACTTGTGAATTTCCTGAGAGAGTGGAATGTATTTCTTTTGCGTCAGGTCCAGGAAGTAGAGAGGATCTCGTATTAAGGTCGGGTCAAAGCCCTCCTCCACCAGCTTCACTTTCTTCATCTTGAAAGTTCCTGTGACTTCCAAGGAATTCTGAAAAACAAATTTGTTGTTGGCGAGTGTCAGAGAGAGACTGAAGAGGACAAGCAGGATTCATGGGAATATATATATGGTAAGGTTTCATCAAACCTGAATTCGGATGAATCGAGGTCTGGCGTACACTGGAAGATAGTTCGCCAAAACACTGCAAGTGTTGATGCAGTCAAACCCTCTGCCCTCTTTCAGCTTTACGGCTGCCATTCCAATCCTTCCTTCATGACCTGAAGATAAAAGATTTTAGCATGAATATCCTATTAAAAGTATGCTTTGAATATACATAGTATTTCAGTGGATTTTTCTGCTTCCTTAAAGGGACAGATCTCCCAAAAATTACAATTCTGTCTTTGTTTACTCACCCTCAAATTGTTCCAAACCTGTATGAATTTCTTTGTTAAACACAAAAGATGATATCTTGAAGAATGTTGGTAACCAAACAGTTGTTGATCTCTATTGACCTTCATAGTATTTTTTTTTTTACAATGGAAGTCAATAGGAACCAAACGCATTTTGGCTACCAACATTCTTCAAAATATCTTTTGTTCTCAACAACCTGAGGCTGAGTAAACAATGACAGAATTTTTGGGTGAACAATCTTTTTAATGATTCCATTAACTAAAAAACACAACAGCCAAATTATTTTTATTTTAATGCAACTTTTTTCTTTCTAATTTATTAAAGTACCATTTATTTAAAAAAAAAACTTTGCTTTATTTTATTTTTAAAATCTCCATATTTACAAGTAATTGACCTGATTTTAATCTCACAAGCCCTACACACTGCATGATTTTTGGTTAATTTTTAAAAATAATTTTGTAAGTAATGGTATGTGGCTCACTTGTCAAGAACAGTTTTGAATCAGTGAGTCATATTCCAATTGCTAAAAAGAGTCGAATTAGTGTTGCCAAAAGTACCAACGTTGGTACTGAAATTTCAAAAATGTGACGATACCAGCATTTCCCGCTAGCATTTTGACCGGATTCTTAGACACCTCTGATTGGCCATTGTTTTTACACGCTCAACAGATATGTCTGTGATTGGCTACAATGATCAGGCTGACAGATGTGGCTTTTAAACGCTCCCGTGTGTATCTGTGTGAGCGTTCGGTGAAGAGCGTGAAGCGATGATCATTGTAGCCAATCACAGACATATCTGTTGAGTGCGTGCACGCAATGGCCAATCAGAGGTGTTTAACAATCTGCTCAACAGTGCTCAAAATGCTGGTATTGTCACATTTTTAAAATGTACTATTTTGAAACACTACAATTATACAGCCTTCCCGTAGCTCAACCCGTAGATCATGGCAATACTGTAGCAACACCAAGGTCATGAGTTCAATTCCCAAGGAAATCAAGAACATGCATGCAATTTAAGTTGCTTTGGATAAGCATCTGCCAAATGCATAAATGTAATGACACCTTGCTGAAGAAAAAAAAAGGCCCATGAAATGAATGATCCATGAATAAAACTACGTTGAGCACTGTAGACCTTCAAGAACCATCAATGGAATGAATGAAGTATCATTAAATCCATTCAATTCCCAACCCTTCAAATTTCAAATATCTACCTTCAACTTTGACTCCATACACATTGGCCTCCTCGATGCAGTCCACCATCGTGAGAATATCTGCTACCTCAGTTGTAGCCACATTCTCTCCTTTCCACCTGCAAAAAAACAAATGTTAATTCGATGCTTGAAACTCTAAATGTGCAAGTAATGCTTCGGCTCCGCCACCTGAACGTGTCTCCAACTCGATCATGAAAGTAGACAAATTTGTCTTTGTCGATCCTCAGCAGATCTCCACTGTTGAAATACAGGTCTCCTTTCACAAACACATCGCTGAGTCTCCTAGTTTGTGTTTTTGTCGTTGCACTGTCCCAAAGAGCTTCCAGACAAATTTGAGACACAGTAACCTAGTGAGCTTCCTCATAAGAGAACATGCTAAGGGTCATAAAACCTCACACAAATAGTGGTTCTCCACACTGGAAGTTCTCAAATAGTAGAACATGGTGCTACCAACACCAAGGTTATGGGTTCGATTCCCAGGGAATGCGTGAACTGATCAAATGCACTATAAACTTTAAATGCAAAGCAAGTCACTTGAATGCAAAAAGTGCCTGCTAAATGTGTAAATGTAGGAAACTCCATCTACACTTGATTCGTCAAAGTGAGTTTCGTCAAAGTCCCTTTCAAGGAAAGTCTGTTCACTCTGCGGCCATATTTGCGACGCCTCCAGGCAGCTATTTTTGCCATCCAAGTCCTATCTAAATGAATGGGGGAATCCTGAAATCTCGAAAACTATTTTTCTATATAAATATGTTTCTATATAAAACAATTAAAGTACATTTTTCAAATCAGCAACAAAATCTGAAATGTACTGCCCCATGAATGTTGTTCTTTATGCTCAAATAGCATAAAAAAAGCTTCTTTTTCAGGCTAGACCAGCCAATGTGCAGTCCTAAGCGCAAGTCTCAGGTTACAATGGGAACCGGAGCTTCTAACGGCCGTTGCAGTAACAATCAGCAATTGGCTCTTTCATTTAAAAGGCGGGGCATATTCCACCATATTGTGCTTTGCAGTTTCTCCCATTCATAAGTAATAGGAGTGAACCATCTTTGTATATCTAAAGTCTTTGGTTTCATGTTAGCATGTTGCTAAGCTAACAGGTGCAGTCATATTCACCATTGTTCTGCAAAATTTAGCTGGCGAAATCCAGTCATTTTCATAGGAATTCGCATTAGCTGCAGTTTAGTAAATTTCACAGTTTTTAATCGATATTTTTCAGTATTGAATGAAACATATTTATAGTCATAATTTTCCATGATTTTTCTGTCCGCCATCTTGAATGACTGGAAATTGACAATTGTTAGCATGTTGCTAAGCTAACAACTTGATATTCTAACAAGCCTAAAAACAGGGTTTACACAAATTCTGAATGAAACAGTCAACTTATGTTTATGTTTTCTCTAACCACCATCTGGGAGGATTTTTGGTTGCAATGCATTCTGGGATTACCTTCTCAGCAAGTCTTAACGTGCATTCACATTTACCATTATTGGGCAAATTTTCGTAACTGAAATCCAGTCATTTTAATAGGAATCCATGTGATCTAAAATGTCACGCCAGGGCGAAATATTTCTTCACGCAGATTTCGCAATGGGTTACAGTTGGTCACACGGATTCTGCTTGGGTTGAAAGTGACTTCTGTGTGAGCTGTGCTTCACACATCACTACACTATTGACAATGGACAAAATACAGCTGAAATTTTGGTAATATGGCTGCAACTTTAAAATAATAATAATAATTTTGCTGTCTATACCCTTTGGACAAGTCTTCACAAGTCTAGGCAGCTCACTAGGTTTTAACAGAGCTAATGACAGTTTAAGCCCTTAAAAATAAATTATAAAGACAAATATCTCCATACTTATAAACCATATGTGCTTTTACCTTTGGCATATTGCAGAGGTAGCGCAGTGTTTCACCAATGTACTGCATCACAGTTATGTTGTACTTTCTGCAGTCGTCCCAGAACTGAGAGGCGGAAAACTTCCTCCGCAGAACCACAGTGTTACCTGGAGAAAACATGTACGATGTAAGCAGCACTATATATATATATATATATATATATATAACCACAAGACTAATCTAAATCTTCTAGATATAAAATCAGCGTATAATATAATCATCAAACCTCTTTCAATGGATCCGACAAGTCCGATGAGGAATCCAGCGCTGTGATACAGAGGCAGATTGATGTAGAATATGTCTTCAGACGTCACTCCACAAACACCCTGGATGAACGATGAAGCCCAGACCCTCTCATGGGTCACATATGCTGCTTTAGGAAGACCTCCATGGACCGAAATACCAATGTTATTTAGGGATCCTTATTATATATACACAGTCATATATCAGTGACTATATATTTAGCTTTTTTTTTTAAATCAGCAGTATCAGCCTGCTTTGATATGCTATTGCATGGAATATAACAATAAATATTACATAAACCACTACATGTGGCCTTGTCAGATACCTGTAGTGCCGGAAGTGTAGATATACAGTGCTGTAGTCCTGATATGGATGTTGGACCTGAGAGACGGGGACAGAGGCGTATCTGAAGCTTTGGCGATGGCTTGACCGATACACTGAATGCCGTCTGTAGTGCGCTCATCCGACAGGAGGTATACAGTTATCCCCTTTTCTTTCAGTGTCGGCAATATCTCCTCAACAGCATCACGAAGCTCTGCAAGAGAAACACTTCACTGCAAAACTCTAGTTACTGACACACCTGTATGATTACAATAATTCAGAGAGAAATTGTTGATTTTCAATGATTTTAAAACATCTTATTAAACATTAACAAAGCAGTTTCTGATATCGTGCAAAAGTCTTCCAGATATCGGTTCCCAAAGAAACAGGCTGGTTTTTACATGCACAGCATGTGCTTGAGTTCTCTAGGCCAGTGCTTCTCAAACTTTTGTCTTGTGTTCCACTTAAACCCATAAGTGGGGCTCAAGCACAGCTTCGTTAATGTGCTCTTTTTTCATATTATCCACCCGATAATATTTTCAACTCGAAAGTAAGCTATTTCCTGAGAACATGCTAGATTTATAGGTAAATAAATAGAAGAATAACAAAGTGCAGTAAATGGTAAACAATTTGGGCTGCAAGCCTCTTGTTGTAGGGATGTAAAGGTATTATCAATATAGTGATAACTGCCTCAATATTATCGTGGTCACATGACGATATGAAACAATTGGTCTTCCGGGCAAAAAGTGTAGTTTTCAAAATTTAAACTTCTTATTCTAACATAAAAGGTCTTTAAAGTTGAGTTTTGGGCCATTATGCTTTGGCAGAGTATCTGTCAAACGAACTAAAACCGAAAGCACAATATGGCTTAATTCCTTCAAGTCTGTTTTTGCTGCGTGTTTCAAAGCGAAGCGCGCATTTCGTTCAGGCGATCAGCTCGTGATCCGCTGTTTTCCGCGCCGCAGAACGGCTCCGTTCACACTGAATGAATGCAGTCAACTCGTTTACTGCATGTGCTGTGAGTTTAGCGCGCGTTTGGGAACGCAACGGCCACCAGTTAGATGATTACAGCATTTCACTAGATTTGTAGAGATGCGTTTTTGTAAGCCTGTTTTCATTGAAGCTGAATTGTAATTTCCCTACTGTAGTGTAAAGCAAAAATAATATACCTATGAAATATTCATTTTCATTTATTTTACAGAGCAATTGTTTTACAATATATGGCTATTGCTGCATAGGAATAATAATAATATAAAATTGTTGTCGTTATTATTATAATATTATAATTTGTTTGGCTTCCTAAAACACCAGTGTGAATGTAATTTAAACTGAGACAGTAAGAGGGTTGAGTCCCTTTTAAAGTTCAGGTAGAAGTCAATTCACTGTCTTTTTTCTGGCTTAAGTTTTCTTAGGAACATGGGTTGAAGCTCTTAATTTTGAACTCTCAAAGTGCATTAGATAGAATAATTTAACTTTAGAACTTTCATTTTTTCCAAGTTTTAATCTGTCTTTTTTTAAAGCTGCAGTCCATAACTTTTTTGTGTTCAAAATTTATACAATAAACGAGAACACCATGAATCCATTTTCCAAACCGTGTTTTTGGCTTGTCCTCAATCACTACGGTACACCTATAATAAGTGTTTATATTCGGACTATTTTAGGCTGGTTCGGGTAGGTACCGCTGCGGAGTAGCCCAGTACCTGCGTGATTCACCATAGACATAAACAGAGAGAAGTAGCTCCAGCTACAGTGTTCTTCCGCAAGACTCACGCAGTTCTGTTTATTAACCGCTAGAGCGCCAAAAGTTACGGACTGCAGCTTTAAATATAGTACCGTGGACTTCATTAGTGCTGTCAAACGATTAACCGCGATTAAACGCATCCAAAATAAAAGTTTTTGTTTACATAATATATGTGTGTGTACTTTGTATATTTATTATGTATATATAAATACACACACATGCATGTATATATTTAAGAAAAATATGTTACGTTTAATATATTAAATATATTTATATATGATATAAATGATATGAATATAAATACATGTAAATATTTTCAAAATATATGCTGTATGTGTGTGTATTTATATATACATAATAAATAAACAGTACACACATACAGTATGTGAACAAAAACTTATTTTGGATGCAATTAATCACGATTAATCATTTGACAGCACTAATTA
>NW_015650717.1:402268-434505 GCF_001515625.1 Sinocyclocheilus rhinocerous
AATATATGCTGTATGTGTGTGTATTTATATATACATAATAAATATACACAATACACATATATTATGTAAATAAAAACTTATTTTGGATGCGATTAATCGCGATTAATAGTTTGACAGCACTAATTGAGATATTATCGTATCGTGAGATTTTGATACCGTTACATCCCTATCTTTTTGTGATTATATTGAATTTATTACTAAAGTATTGTTAAACATTATTACATTTAAAAGATTACGATCGTTTGCAAATACCTTTGCAACATCAATCAGCATAACGGACGGTTTTTGTACAGCTAAAAGAACTGGAAGCAGCGCCACGTGTAAATAAGATGAATAGGCTAATGGACCAGTTTCCTTATTACAATTGATTTATTTGGTTATTTTTGTAAAGGTTAAAACCTGCCTGAAAGTTCCAGTTCTGCCTTCTGATTGGTCAATACAGCATTCCAGTGGCACGAAAATCAACAATTATGCAAAACACCTAGTCATAATAATATCACTGCGCGCAGGAACCCGATATCTTGTAGCAAAAAGATGCCAGTTAATCAGTTTACTAAATAAAATACTTTATTATTACACTTTTGTATTTTAACCCTTAATTTTTTTAAATATATATATTAACATTTTATGTAAGAAATAATATAGCTGAAACCCTGCTAGATGTAACAAATATAGTCAGTAATTAGCACGCAGGACCTAACAACGCCCCTTTTTATTGTGACTATAATTGTAATATAACACAACATCTGCTTTATTGCGCAAGTAATTATTTTTTGACAGTTCTAATCTTTTTAAAAGTCATAATTTCTGTTTTATATGTTTAAGAAAGCCAAGTATTTCTCAAAAGCATGCACGCATTTAGAAAAAGGTTGGGAATGAGTGCAAAGGCCTCACAACATGACATTCCGATGCTATAGTAGCCCCTTCATCCATGTATAGTATCTCTAGTGACAGTAGCCTACATAAATCTCACCAGCAGCTGCTATGAGCACTTTCGCGCCGCAGCAGGAGAAGCAGTGAAGGAGTGATTTGGATCTGATGTTGAAGTTCAGGAGTGCTGCGGGACAGCCGAGCTTAGCCAGGCCGAGCCAGGTCCACACGAAACGGGGCTCGTTCCCCAGGAACAGCGCGACCGAGTCCCCTTCTCTGAGCCCAGCCTCCGAGCGCAGCGCATTCGCTACTTTGTTACTCTCCTTATCCACCTCCTCATAAGAGTAAGTCTTCCCCTCGAAATGAATAAACGCTTTTCGCGGGTGTTTCTTCACCGCCTCCAAAAAGCAGTCCACAATACTATAGAATGGAGTTTTCCTTTTGTATACATTTAATCGGATCCCAAATCCAAGAGCCCTGTACATATACACGCAGTCCTGGAAAAAGTATGTGGAGAACGTTTTCAGCAGCGCGAGGAGAAGAGCCAAGCCCGCGAGAAGAGTGATCCACACATACATGTTTACCAGAGATTGGACAACACTAGGGTTTTGAGATTAACTATATGCCATAGCCTGACACCACTTCCACGGTCTTAAAATTCATGGGCCACATTCTCGAAATGCAAGTTCAGCCTTTTTGGGGCTCCAGAGAGCGATTATATCATTCTGATCCACCCCGACTATAGTCTCATCGGGTTGCCAGATCCTTCATTAAATCGGTGCCTTGTTTCCACACGTTTTTAATATGAGAAACCAGGTCTCGCAATACATTCAGATAATTAACTGTGATTTGTGGTTAAGTTTTTGGTAACGCACATTTTTAAAGGAAATTATGCTGAATTTGTTGCTGCAGACATTCTTTGTAATTTTTCTTTTGTACAAATTGCTTGTTGCTAGAATATTTTAATGTCACATCTGGTAAGTATCTATTAAGAGTAATTCTTCCAAGCAAAGATTTTAGATTTGCTGTCAACCGTTTTGACAAGAAAATTAAAAATGTATTAATTTAGTTTGCCACGGTTGTACACAAAATTACGAAATTAGTTGCTGCAGACATTCTTCGTAATTTTGCCGTTTTTTGGTACAAATTGCTTGTTGCTAGAATATTTTCATGTCACATCTGGTAAATGTCTATTAAGAGTTATTTCTTCCAAGCAAAGATTTTACATTTGATAATTTTGTTTGCCATTGTTGTACACAAAATTAAACTTTAAAGAATTTTTCTCTGGAGTAACAAATATAATGCTGCATTCGCATGATTATTTTTTCTATTTTAAGCTCCCCAGTTTACAGTAGTTAAGCACAGAGGAAATCTTTATTGTGTTTTGGTGTTTAATTTCATGCAGTGGCACTAATGGCACTTTTCCACTGCGTGGTACGGCTCAGTTCGGCACGGTTTGCGTTTCCACTGCAGTTCAGTACCGCTTTAGAGTGGGCGGGATTATTCACATGTCGTTATAGTTGCGCCGCCTCTACTACCACGACTCCTAAAAAAAAAATTTTCATTCCGCATCGCCCCATCAAGCTCTCGCTGGATCCGTTCCTCTGCTATCAACGACCATGCAGTGGAAAAACGCCATAAATAATTGCATATTAAGTAGGTCATTATATTATAGAAACTTATTATGTGGGCTGATATTTAAATTATTTAAAGACTTCAAATAATGATTTAAACAACTTCTGTGGCAAATTCATGGAGAGTTTATGAATTTCAATATTCCATGATCAAACACTCTCCAACTATTCATATTAAACAAAATAAATACTAATAATTACATTTAAAATGGCACAACGTTCACTTTTTTAAAATGAATTTAATTTAATTTATTTATATTTTTGGAATTACATTTTCCACTTAAATTACAAATAACAAAAAAAAAAAAAAGGTTTCGTGCATGAGTATTTTAAACTCACAACATGGCAACCTTCATTCAATTCAGCCTTTGAGACATGAGCCAGTGGGAGGGTTTCTGTGGGAGCCAGTCATCTTACAGCAAACTCTTACGAAACTATTTGTTCACTGCAGAAAGCCTCTTTTGTGATTGACAATGAAGAACTTTTTAAACTGTTTTATTATCTTTTTAAACAATGTTGTCATATACTAGTGTGATAAATAAACTTGTCTTTAATCTTTTGAAATATGCACAATAAGCAAAATAATTATTTACACCAATACATTTGTTAAATTTATAGTACAGACAAAATTATAATAATTGCATTTTTGTGTGTTGATTGTGATCTCTGGACAGTTATTGTCCAATTATTTTTAAATCATTTTATAAATTTAGAGTTGGGAGTCTGAACAAATAAAAGATTAGATTTTTTTTTTTAATTAAAAATGATAACTTAAAGAACATCCTGCTCTTCACAATCTGAAATGACCATCCAATATCGACTGATATGTGTCACGTGTCAGAGGTCTGTAGCTTTTCACCGTCTCATGTAAAACAAACAGAGGGTCGGTGATTACAGCAGGGTTGAAGCCCTCCTCTACCAGCTTCCCTTTCAGCTGTTTGAAAGTGCAAGTCACAGCCAAACAGTCCTGCAATCAGAAATCCTTTGACTTATTTGAGAGACATGAAAGAGTACATAAATGCACTGACAAAGGGATCATGTATTCAGAAAGAGCATTGTGAAGTTACCTGGATCCTTATAAAACGAGGTCTGGCGTAAGAGGGGAGGTAAGTGGTCACGTGACTAAAAATGGCATCGGGCTCAAACTGATGGTCTTTCTTCAGTGTGATGGTAGCCATTCCTGTCCTCCCCTCATACCCTTCAAATTCAATAAAAGATCAAGGGTCACTAATGGGTTTGGAAGAAATATTAACTAGTGGTGTGAATGTCAAGTGAATAGTTCACTCAAAAATGAAAATGTGCTGAAAATGTACTCACCCCAAGGCCATTCAAGATGTGGATGAGTTTGTTTCTTCATTGAAACAGATTTTGAGAAATGTAGTATTGCATCACTTGTTCACCAATCAACCAAAAAACAGCTTTTCACATCACACGTTAACTGGTGGACTGGAATGGTGTGGATTACTGTGATGTTTTTATCAGCTGTTTGGACTCTCGTTCTGACGGCACCCATTCACTGCAGAGGATCCACTGGTGAGCAAATGATGTAATGATACATTTCTTCAAATCTGTTCCCATGAAGAATCAAACTCATCTACATCTTGAATGGTCTGAGGATGAGTACATTTTCAGCAAATTGAAATTTCTGCGTGAACTATTCTAAAAGGAGTGAAGTAGCATTAAACCTTGAACTGTAACGCCGTATACATTTGCTTCCTCGATACTCGTTGGCATAGTCAAGATGTCAGACACTTCATTTGTGGAAACGTTTTCCCCTTTCCACCTGAGATGAAGAGGACCATGCAGTTATTTAAGATTCTTCTATTTGAATGTAATATTAAAGCTGTAACTTCTGCTTTTAAGTAGAACAAGAAATTCCAAAATTCTGATTCCTGGTTCTGGGATCAACTCTTCACTGTGGTTTTCAAATCTTTCTTTTTAAACAGAAGAACATGTTCAGATAGATATACTGTAAAGGCTAACATCCTTATTGTATTTATCCTTACAGTATTCAGTGATTATTAGACTCCTAGAACAAGGCAACCTTTGAAATCGATTCTTGATTCCCAATGCCTTAAAATTAATTTGGGGCCAAGCACCGAAGGTGCGATGGCACCTAATGTATCCGTTAGATTTCTTCTTCTTCTTATTCTTCCACTCTGGAAGTCTATGGCTGCCCACTTTTGCAGGAAAGTTATACAATTTGGCACACTGATAGAGGACAGTCTCAACATTTACCATAGCTAATTTGGAGTCTCTAACTCAAACTCTCTAGCGCCACCACTTGTCCAAAGTTTCACTCATGTTTGTGCTAATAACTTTTGAACCGTAAGGCACAGAAGGAAAATTCTTTTTTCCTCTTATTCCTTGGCTCATGCCGTTTTGAATGAACTCCGAAATGTAAAAATTGTAAGGTTTAGCTTTTTCACTAATTTTAATGGTTTTAAAAACCTACTTTTTCGAACTCGTCCTAGACAGTTAGTCTGATTTTCACCAAAATTGGCTCAAATCATCTCCAGACCATGCTGGCAAAAGGTAATGGAATTCAAGTTGATTCATCAAACCGTTCTCGAATAAAGCACGAACGAATTCTACGAAGAGCACGCAAAAATGGATGTGAGAGTATATCTCCGCAAAGGTTTGGCGTATCGATCATCTTCAGACCAAGCTGGCAAAAAGTTATGGATTTCGTGTCGATATACAAAGCGGTTCTCGTTTAGCGCATCAACGAATTGACTGGAAAGATGCCAAACTGCATCTGAGGCTGTATCTCTGCAAAGCTTTGACATATTTACACCAAACTTTGTATGTGCCATTGTCACCTCTCACTGACCAGGCCACATCATGTTGGTAACAGCGCCACCTATTGGTCAAGAGTAGTAAACCATTCATTAACCATTATGAAATTTCCAAAAATGCTAATAATTTTTTATTGCATTAGCCTATTATAATGAAATTGGTCTCAAAATATTCCTTGTGTCATGCCGACAACATGGTTACCAATTATGCCATAGTCGGCCGAACTTCCTGTCCGCCATTTTGATTTATGTTGAAAACCTACTTTTTTGAACTCCTCCTAGACCATTCATCTGATTTTCACCAAATTTGACCCAGATCATCTTCAGACCATGCTGGCAAAAATTTATGGATTTCGTGTCGATAGACAAAAACTTTTTTGTATAGCGCTGCTACAAATTTGAGGCTTGATGCCAAAATGACTCTGAGGCTGTATCTCTGCAAAGCTTTGACATATTTACACCAAACTTTGTATGTGCCATTGTCACCTCTCACTGACCAGGCCACATCATGTTGGTAACAGCGCCACCTATTGGTCAAGAGTAGTAAACCATTCATTAACCATTAATTATGAAATTTCCAAAAATGCTAATCATTTTTTATTGCATTAGCCTATTATAATGAAATTGGTCTCAAAATATTCCTTGTGTCATGCCGACAACATGGTTACCAATTATGCCATAGTCGGCCGAACTTCCTGTCCGCCATTTTGATTTATGTTGAAAACCTACTTTTTTGAACTCCTCCTAGACCATTCATCTGATTTTCACCAAATTTGACCCAGATCATCTTCAGACCATGCTGGCAAAAATTTATGGATTTCGTGTCGATAGACAAAAACTTTTTTGTATAGCGCTGCTACAAATTTGAGGCTTGATGCCAAAATGACTCTGAGGCTGTATCTCTGCAAAGCTTTGACATATCGACACCAAACTGTGTGTGTTCCATTGTCACCTCACACAGAACACACCACATATATTTGATTACAGCGCCACCTATTGGTCAAAAGTGGTAAGCCAATAAATAATATTACTAGTGGTTGTATTTATGATTTTTCAGCCATTTTGACTAAAATCATCTTAAAATGTTTTTAATTACTCATTGCTTCAGTTGGTCTGATGCTTGCTTCTGTAGTGCTTGGCCCCGTAATTGCTGCTTGCAGCTATATTTCTTTTTGGAATCGATTCCTAGCCCTATAGAACAACAATTCTAATGCCATTTTTCACCTAAAAGTGTCGCCCACCCGATCCTGGAAGTAGATGAAGTTTTCGTGGTCTGTCCTGAACAGATCTCCAGAGTTGAAGTAAACATCTCCCTTCTCAAACACATTGTAGAGTTTCTTCTTCTCTGTCTGTTTGGGATCCCTGGCATATCCACCAAATTGGGCCTTCTGGGTAATCTTTGCTACTAGTAGACCAGTTTCACCTGTATTACAGTCAATGACACATTAATGACACGTTCGTCAAAGTAAAAACCAAACAACTGTGCTGTGACAAACAACTTATCATGACATATTTTATGCATACAAACATGCTTCCTCAGAAGTACTGTTCATTAAAAATGAACATTTTACTTGCCTTTAACAACTTCTATGCAAAATCCTTCTGCGTTTCTTACAGGCTCCTCTTGTTCTTGGTCAAACTTAACCAATGCATATGGATAGGTTTTCTGAAATAACATTAATGTGTTCAGACAATTTCAATAGTCAACAGTTCTCATTTCAGTACTTCTGATTTGTCTAACTTGATGAATTGCGGGTAAAAGAGTAACGACCACATTCACTGAAAATTTCAGTAAATCTACCTTATGAAAGTAATTCACTCTACCAACAGCCCCAATTTTCCCAGCATAGTTCAAAAAGCCCAGGGTTCCCTCGGTTGAGCCATAGAACTCTTTGATGTCAACATTTCCAAATCTGCTTATGAACGTCCTCCACACCTCTGGTCTGATCCCGTTCCCAATGGCCATTCTGACGTTGTGTACTTGGTCGCTAACACGCTTGTAAGGATGAGAGAACAAAGATGAGAGAACAGCTTATTGTGCAGAACAAACAGAGCACTGCAGACACTGGAGCGGAGAGTGGGGTAAGATGTGTCGCCAACATAACTGCATTCATATACAGCAGCCTGTGTATATAAGAATGTATTACAAAAACAAAAAATTATAATAATTTTGCATGTCACATTTCTCAAAAAATTAGCTGTGTGGAAGATACTTCAGGTAAATTGACACAGTTACGATAGTATTCATGGCATCAAAATGTCTTCATTTAGCCCAATAAAGGAGCTTTATTATTTTTCTCATGCATTAAATATTTGATGCAAATTTCATAAAGACAAAGATGTTGAAAATATACTACAATAAAATATTTAAAAAAAACATATCAATAAACAACACATTTTGAGTTCATATTTTTATTTGATGTAAAACTGTTCACATATTCCATGTGATAATGATTCAACATACACTACTGTTTACTCTTTCTTTACTCTGTGGCCAGAGGACAACTTAAAGATTGGCTCAGCTTACCCCACTCTTAATTACAGTGGGCAACCAACACAACCATCCTTTCAAAGTACTGTAGATGACAAAAAAAAGAGGAAGACTCAGTGTTGCTGTTTGGCTTCTTAAAATGTTCAAATACCTTTGGTGTATTGCAGAGGTAGCGCATTGTTTCTCCAATATACTGTATCACAGTGACATTATATTTTCTGCAGTCGTCCCAGAACTGAGAGGAAGAAAACTTACTCTTCACGACAACAGTAGCTCCTGAATACAAAACGAACCAAAGCATGAAACAAAAGGGAAAAAATCCAAAAACCACGAGTACACATACACACAAAAAATAAAAGCAAAACAAAAAAAACAACATTCATGAAAGCACATACACAAAAAAGTAAAGCAAGAAGAAAAAAATCAGCATCCATGAAAGCACACACACAAAAAACAAACAAAAAACAAAGTAGTAAAGAAAAACAAAAACCAACATCCATGAAAGCACATACACAAAAAACAAAACAAAAAAGTAAATCAAAACAAAATCCAACATTAATGAAAGCACATACACAAAAAACAAAACAAAAAAGAAAAGCAAAAAAAATAAAAACAACATTCATGAAAGCACATACACAAAAAACAAAACAAAAAAGTAAATCAAAACAAAATCCAACATTAATGAAAGCACATACACAAAAAACAAAACAAAAAAGAAAAGCAAAAAAAATAAAAACAACATTCATGAAAGCACATACACAAAAAACAAAACAAAAAAGTAAATCAAAACAAAATCCAACATTAATGAAAGCACATACACAAAAAACAAAACAAAAAAGAAAAGCAAAAAAAATAAAAACAACATTCATGAAAGCACATACACAAAAAACAAAACAAAAAAGTAAATCAAAACAAAATCCAACATTAATGAAAGCACATACACAAAAAACAAAACAAAAAAGAAAAGCAAAAAAAATAAAAACAACATTCATGAAAGCACATACACAAAAAACAAAACAAAAAGAAAAAAAGCAGCATCCATGAAAGCACATGCTCAAAAAAAGAAAGAAAAATAAAAGCAAAAAAAATAAAATAAATAACTATATTCATGAAAGCACATACACAAAAAAGTAAAGCAAGAAGAAAAAAATCAGCATCCATGAAAGCACACACACAAAAAACAAACAAAAAACAAAGTAGTAAAGAAAAACAAAAACCAACATCCATGAAAGCACATACACAAAAAACAAAACAAAAAAGTAAATCAAAACAAAATCCAACATTAATGAAAGCACATACACAAAAAACAAAACAAAAAAGAAAAGCAAAAAAAACCAAAAAAACAACATTCATGAAAGCACATACACAAAATGTAAAGCAAAACAAAATCAACATCCATTAAAGCAACACATGCACAAAAACAAAATGAACATTTTGGATTACCGACAAAAAAAA
Source organism: Sinocyclocheilus rhinocerous (assembly GCF_001515625.1). Lineage (NCBI taxonomy): Eukaryota > Metazoa > Chordata > Actinopteri > Cypriniformes > Cyprinidae > Sinocyclocheilus > Sinocyclocheilus rhinocerous. Next base: position 411,517 of record NW_015650717.1, read on the forward strand.
AAAATCATACCTCTTTCAATAGCACCTCCGAATCCAAGGGTAAAGCCAGCACTGTGATACAAGGGAAGGCAGATGTACACCACATCATCAGACTTCAGACCGCAAACGGAAGGAAAGAAGGACATGGCCCACAACCGCCGCTGAGCAATCACTGCTGCCTTTGGAAGACCTGCAGGGGACACGGCTCATGAAATCCACTCAATTAGTAATTACAGATTTGTCATTTTGCCGACACTTCTGTCCATTCTCTCTGGTGCAAAATCATCCTCAGTCAAAAACAGAGTACAATAACGCATCAGTCACTGAATCCAGTCTTACCCGTCGTGCCTGATGTGTAGATGTACACCGCTGGGCTGCTGAAGGTGATGTTGGCCCTCAGGTCTGCAGGAATCGGCTCATCTGAGGCCTGCGCGATCTTGTCTGTAAGACTCTCCATTCCCTCAGCGGTCACATGGTCAGTCAGTATATAGACAGAGATTCCCTGCTCTCTCAGAGCGGGCAGCACCTCCTCAACAGAATCCTGCAGTTCTATATGAAGGGTTTTCAACATACGAAATATATATGAAAGGGATAATCTATGGCTAGATGCGAGTTACACCATTTTAATGCACAATGTGGAGGCAAAGAGCGATGGAAGCTTGTTTCCACCATGGGATTAAAAAGTTAAATAATAAAGGTAATTGTGAGGTTTTGTTTAATCTCACAAGTTTATATGAGTTTATATCTCACAATTCAGACTTTTTTTCCGAATTGCAGAATTGTTTGGTACAAACAAGATGAAAACTGTTTTAGTTAAATTCTGAGGGAAAAAGTCTTGTGAGATGTTAACTTGCAATTGCAAAATATAAACCTGCAATTCTGAGAAAAAAAAAAGTGGAATTGCGAGAGATTTTAAAATAACGTGCAATTCTGAGGAAAAATTGCGACTTGCAATTGTGAGATAGCCTATAAAAATTGCGAGACGTGAGATATAAAAAGTTTGAATCATGAGATAAAGAGTCACAATTTATCTTTTTTTTTTTTACCCACAATTATGCAGCCATCTGATTGCAGGGGTGATAAAACCAAATTAATTTAAGGCCTTAATAATCAGAATCGAGTATTCAGACATTAAGTTTGATTCATTTCGTGACACTTCACATGACAGAAGACAGCGCGAGAAAGAAGGAACAAAAATAAATGCAGCAGACCTTTAAGCAACAGATCTTTAAACAAGCTCTTTAAAACTACTTTTGAAAATACACAGCGCTTTAAATGCGCGATGCCGAGTGTTGAACACCCGTGAAGATGGTCGCAACGAAAATATTGCGGGGGCGTATTATTACAGTAATATGCAGGCAACGCAAAAACACAGTCATTGAGGTGTTTTTCTTGGAGTTATGCAGCACCTATACAATCAGGTAACACCAAAGCGTCTCATTTTCTACAGGAAAAAAAAAATCTTAAAAAGTTCTTAAGATTACACGACTTCTTAAGATTTTTTTAGTAACTGCACTTAAAATGAATATCAAAATATGCATAAGAATGTTTGTTCCGAAGACATTTCTTAACTATTTTTTTCTGAACAATTTTTGGGGGGTCTCTAAATAGTTCATATACTTCCATTTGTGTTAATAAAAGTTAATAATAGTGACAGTGTAACCAGCGTGGGTGAGAAACGGGACAAGGAACACGGAGTCAACAGCTTTACAGTGAATACAGTTACTAAGCACTGACTGCATTTGACAAATACACCTTTGAACTGTTAGAGTGACATTACCTGCACCAGCTATCAGCACAGTGGCCCCACAGCAGGTGAAGCAGTGCACAAGTGATTTGGATCGGATGTTATGATTGAGAAGAGCAGCAGAACATCCGATCTTGGCCAAAGCCAACCATATCCACAAGAACATGGGCTCATTTCCTAGGAGGAGCGCAACTGTATCTCCTTCATGAAGATCTGCGTGCTTCAACAAACTCCTCGCGATCTTATTACTCTGTTTATCCGACTGCGCATACGAGTATGTTTCATCCTGGAACCGAATGAACGCTCTGTGTGGGTTCTTCTGAACCGAATCCAAGAACCGATCCACTAAACTATAGAAAGGTTTGGATTTGAGATATTTAGTCGTACGGTATATAGATCTTGCTATCCGACACATGTACTTGGCCTCTGCGATAAAGTAAGGAAAACGTAATCTTAAGGCAAATAAAAGTAAAATGGCACTTACAATAAACCAAAACATCATGAGATCCGATTCCTTTCCGTAAAACCTTCTTTCTAACAGAGCGCAACATTTAGATAGCTATAAAGGTGAGTGTAGGCGGGGCTTCGTTTTGTGGGAATGGAAACATACCTGGAGCTGATAGCTATTAAATGAAGCGATATCGACACGGCGATATTTGAACAGTTCGCGACGCTATAAACGGCAACGCTTGCATTATCAGAGAAGACCTCGAGACTGTAAACATGTAGACAACCCTGTTAGCATATTATTTATCTTTTAAAGCAATTAATAATACTATGTTTTAAGAAATCAACCCGCTATCACCTTATCCCATGTAGGTTTTTTTTTTCCATAAGATGACAATTTTCCCCCTCGTGTAATGTCTACGTAAACTGTTACTTTTATCCCAGACTATATATAAAATGTATTAATTTAGCTTGATATATCATGTTAATAAATTACTTGCGTAATATTTAATATAAAATATAGTGATAGGACATAGTGTATATATATCAGTGTCTGTTGTAAAGAATGGCGACGAATTAAAACATTTAATTCCTTATGCGTAAACCATGATTTTCCTCTTAAATTATTGAAATATTGTATTCTGTCATAATAGCAACTATTTTCCAGGAAGCTATTTAACTAAAAGCTGAAGTTATTTTTTAATGACTTGTTTTTAATCATTTATCTTGTGTTGTTTTCCCCATAACGTCACAAACTTAAAGAAATACTTACTATAGTAAGTACATGTAAATTAAACCTTAACCGTGTAGCAAGTACATTTATTAATATTACTCAGTATTGTGTAATTACAATGTAACAGGCACCTTAAAACAATGTGTAACAAAAAAAAAAAAAAAAAAGATAAATAAAATAAAAATAAAAAATTGTTTCCTTCTGGGAAAACAAAAATATTAGAAAGAATATTACAGCCCGACACCATTCAGCATTCTTTAACAATAAGTCAGGCAGGTTTGGCACGTGAGGGTGAATAATCTATTGCCCAAATTCCCTTCAAAAGGTCAACCCTGTTATCATGATCATCAATAACTGAAAAGGGGTATTTCTAAAATACAAGCATTACATTTTTCCAAGGAGTTTACTGCAGTTTTAGGTTAAAATGGCATGCGGTTTATGAATAGAATTTATTTTACTCTTTATATTTCATGTGATTTATAGTACAGTGTACATAGAGTGTATATCTGACAGATACACTATTTGTCTTATACTTAAAATGTCACCAAAATACAACATTAAAAACGACCTCAACTAACCAAAAAAAGTTAACTAACCATTTCCTAGAATGACCCAGATGAAGTTTAACAATAAGAGCTCGGTTTCATCTTTGACCTGATCTTATCTGCCAGTGGACTTTGACTGGAGACTCAACCTGAGGAATATAACACATCCTTAAGGATAAACCAGTCAGGTGTCTGGAATATAAAATAACGATACACCGTCACTTTGTTCTTTGTGTTTTATGCAGCATGTTGAAAATTATGATGGTGAGGTTTGTTTATTCAACACAGAAGCCTAAATATCTAGCGTGAAAGCAGATAATAGAAAAACAGTTTAATTAATGTAAAACTAGGATGCTTTATTAAGTAAAATTTATAACAAATTCATGCACGGACAGTACAATTGCTAAAACGAGTACAAAAGACATTTGGCTCAAGCAAGAAAAAAAGAAACCTTGCACAAGCTAATCATTTTTTAGCTCAGGCACAAACAAATCAAAACTTCATTTCTGAAGCAGTGCCAACAGGCTGTCGAACCCACTGTCCTGCTGACACACTTTCAACTCCGAAAATAAGTTCTTTGGACACATTTTCCGGACCCCATGTCCCTCAGATCCAGGGATTGGCTCTCTGTGTTTATCTGTTCTCCAGTCCACACACACATTGGGTTTAGCGTAAGAATGGAGGCTTAACGATCTCCTTGTGTATCGTAACATCAGAGCTATCGCCGATGGAGCTTCCAAAGTCCAAACCGCCGTTAACAGAGAATGGCTTCCCAGGCTCTGGATAGGAGGAGGTCAGGTGAATGTTGTTGATGAAGTTAGAGCGGTTACTGGTTAAACTCCAGTCGCTCTGTCCGTCATCGCGAACGGGAGCTTCTTCGATCAGGAAGGACTGGACCGATGATGGTTCTCCAAAACCCTCCGTGAACATTTCCCTGCTGTGCTTTCTCAGTGTGACATTAGGGGTCCTGACATCGCTGTTAAAAACACTATCATGTGCAAAGTGTGTGTGCTTTTGAGTTACCTGAGCAACCGTAAAAGTGCCTTTGGATCCACATACCACTGCAGACTTGAGGGAATCCGGTTCGATGGCTTTAGATCGGACCCCTTTCTGTTTAGCCATCTTGGATGTGTAGTTAGTGTCCTTTAGATTGTAGATCTGATGGATCCGTTGGTTCTTATCATCCTTGAGGGCTTCGGCGCCCAGCACTTTAGCAGGAGAACCGCTGGTTTCAATGTCCGTTTTGTCAGGCCCACCTAAGCAAAAATCAGTTTTCCCAGATGAAAGCGCCGTATCATGCTACAGATGAAGGCTTGGCTGAGTTGAGGTTTTACCTTGAGAGTTCTGGGTTCTCGAAAGCTTGCGTTTGGCCACTGGGATCTCCAGGACTTTGGCCATGGCGGCCAGTTTGCTAGCAGCATTTATTTTCTTCTCCGCTCTGGAGAAAGAAAAGGTGTAGAATGAAGACTTCAAAGCATAAGAACAGAGAGATGATGATGATTTGTGGTTCCTCGTACCCTGCGGCCTGGCCTCCGTCCTCCAGCAGCTCCTGCAGGCAGGTGAGGTAGTACCTGCGCATGCGTCTGGCCGTGTCCTGTCTTTCCCTCAGGACCTCAGTCCTGATCAGCTCTGCCGCCCGCTCCTTACTCTCCTGCAGGTAACGCAGCATGTCGCCTACAAACACATTGAAAAATCAATTAAATAAAGTATGAGTTGTGGAAGCTACTTTATTAACTATTAGCTTCAGTTTCAAATAGTTAAACTGCAGACATGCCCGCTTCTAGTTAGGTAGGGTGTAACTTTAATAGGGTGCAAATATACAAAACTAAAATCTTTATTTATTAATTATATAACAACAATTGTTAAATTAATAAAATAAAAATCACTTATCTAAATACATCTGTCAAAAATAACGTTTTATTCTTTTTTTTCTTCTAGACCATTTTAAAAACAAAACTTTTTAAAGTTTTTATTACTCCTTGACATTGTTTTTTTTTGTGAAGAAGAAGAACATTAATGTCTTTATCAAGGTCTTGAATTCACCTCTGATTTTCTCCACTGCTTTCATGTATTGCTCCTTTATTTCCTCAAGACCTGCTTGAAGATTCTGCTGGCTGACTGAACCGCTGAAACATTGATGAAGACTCTTAGTGTTTCTCTAAAACCCGCGGTGCTCATAGTCAATGATGTGCTCTCATGAAAGAAATCAAGCAAACTTCAAGTGTTTACAAACCTTGAAAGTGCTTCTGCATTTGAGGTTTGTTTCAGTTCCTCAAGGGCTCTGAGATGACCCCGCTGCTCCTTCTGCAGGACTGCCTCGTGCTCATCTGATTTGAAAAATAAAAACAAAGATTACAAATCGCTGTCTTCCACATGCTGCTTCTTACAGAGGCCCATTTGTGCCAATTGATAATAATGTAAGAAACTAATTATCAAATAAATGAACTGAGAAACCAAATTCAATATAAAAAAAAAATATCGTTTAGAAAGTTATTCAGGAAAAAAAAATCTCTAAACAAAGTATAAAATAAACATTCACTTTGATATAAATAAAAATCATGAAATCATGAATATTCAGTTTAGCAACAGATAATACAAGAACGGTGAAAATATTGCTGTATTAATATATTTTTGTCCTTTTGCCACTTGTGAATACAGAAAACAAGAAATGATGGGGAGAAAAAAAACTGTGCTGTTTTTGTTAACAAACTATTAAAATATGTACATATTGTAATTTAAATAAAGCTGAATTAAAATACAAAATAAATATTAAATGAGTAATTTAAAATTTAGCAAAATTAGTAATGTTGCCTTAGCAACTAACTGAAATAAAATAAAATAAACTGAAATAAAAGTTGAGGTACTAACATTACTAAAATAAAATAAAACTACATTAAAATATAAAAACCTAATAAAAATGACAAAAGTACATAACAGAATTACCAAAACTTAAATTAAAATGAAAACCGAAAATCTAAAAATAAAAGCCAGTTGAAAACATTAATAAACACTATATTAGTATATTAATATTACTAAAATAACACTGATATTTTACAAGCCATATTTGATATTTTCCCCCTCAATAATGTACTGGCTATACATAAGGGTTCCCACACATTTAAACAATTATTACTATTATTATTTTCTAATTTATATCCTTTTCACATTTTCGATGACTGTGGAAACCCTAAAACATAAGAAAAAGTATTTGTTTAAAAATGTGAGATTTTAGACGCTTTATAATTTACTTAATAAATATATCATTTTCATAATTAAATTAAATGATCCTTTTAATAATTTACAATGAGCAATACTTGATTAACTGACTTAATTAACCCAATTAATTACTTTATTTCCCAAAATGATTATTGAGAGCCATATGACCCCCCAGTTTCCAAAATGGGAGAATCTCTTAATAAGACTTAAAAGACTAAATATAAAGATAATATAAATATAAAGAATAATAAGCAGCACCTTTCATCTTCTGCAGGGTGTTTTTGTGCTCTCGTACGGTCGTCTGGAGCTGCCGGCAGACCTTCTCTAGATGTCTCTGGGGCTCTTGATTCTTCTTCTGGAGTTTGGCCACAGACTCAGCGCATTCACTCTGCTTCCTCTGGGCCGTCAGACCTGCTGCAGGGTGAGGAAGCGTGAGGAGGGAAGCGCCGCTGATCCAGCAGTGTGTGAGGTGAGCGGGATGTGGGTCTTACCCATCTCTGCCTCATGGCGCTCCTGGGTTTCCTTCAGCACATGTCTCCGCTGGTCTTCACTGCTCTGGAGTGTGAGAGAAAGAAAGTATTTAGCGTGTTTCTCTGGGCGGAGATTGATGATGATCTAGAGGCTGTATAAATATGATGACTGTTCTTGTGTAATAAAGAAGAGGGAACTCTCTGGGTGCAGCTGTGCTCACTGCAGTGACAGTAGATTTTTGATTTGTCTCAGAAAGCGGACACGCACCTTCTTCCACTCCTGCTTGGCTTGGTTGACGGCTTGACTGAGTGATTCTCTGCAGATCTCCCAGACTCTGGATCTAATGGTTCCTGGCGCACTGCTGAGCGTCTGTTCTTCTCCACTCCTTCTGCTCTCCACTCGCTCCTGCAGCACCTCCTTTAGATCACCGAGCATCTCCTCCTGCAGTCTGCAAAACAACAGTGCTCCTTTAAAACATACATTCATAAACTCATGTTTAGAAGGTTTGTGTACAGGAGTCAAAAGACTTGGCTTCTATTGATTAAAATGTTATTTATGTGAAATATCAGTAACTGTTTACATTTGTGTACTTCACTATAAATAAATATCTATAGTATTAAAAATATATTTACATAAAGCTCCACAAAGTATGTAGGATAATATTAAATTTTGTTGATCAGTGTATTATTGTATCATTACAAATTTCATATAAATCTATTTCAAATTTCTTAATTTTATTCAAAATGTTCAAAAATTTTGCTGTAATATAAATGAACAGCAACATTTAATAAATATTATACACTTTATTATTAAATAGAAATATATATGTGTGTGATTATTAAAATATTTTGGGGGGGAATTTTTGGGAACTGAAATCAAATAAAATATAAAAATTAGGGATGCACCGATACCACTTTTTCCAGTACTCGCCCGATACCGATACTTTTATTGGGGGAATTTTTGGGAACTGAAATCAAATAAAATATAAAAATAGATAGAAAACCTAAACTTTAAAAGACTTTACAAGAAATTAGAAATATTGCCATTGCCACTAAAAAGTTAGTTAAAAAAAATGCTAAAATGAAAAAAGCTAAAAAAAAAAGAAAAAATTAATTTTAAAAATTAAAAAAATGACAAAAACACATAATAAAACTACTAAAACAAATGTAAATTAAAAAAAAAAGCCTATTCAAAATACCAATAAATATATAATACAGTAGAAGTGTATCTTCTACTGTATTATATATTTATTGGTATTTTGAATGGGCTTTTTAAATAATGAAATAACAGAAAATTGTATTAAAATATATTTGTAGTGCATAATACATACTAGACAGACAGACAGACTTGCGACGCTGCTATTATATGTACTTGCTAAGGTATTGTAGGTAGTTTTAGTTTGTTGTTTTTTGGCTCATGTCAAAAGGGCCCTGCTTAAACAGCATTATGTTCAAGCGTGCCTTAGCAAACCCTCCTAATTACGGTGATTATTATGAACCTGATCTCTTGTTGATCCCTCCACTCCTGCTCCTTTTCTCTGAGATTTTCGTGTAGCTCTGTGTCTCTTTGTTTGTCGGTTTGCTCCAGGTTCTGCTCTCTCTGGAGCTGCCCCCTGAGGCGGGACATCTCCTCCTGCTTGTCTCTGATCCAAACGTCTAGGGCTGCAGCCAGCTCTGCTTTCACAAGGGCAGCCTGCTCCTGGCACAAGCGCTCAAGTCGAATGCTGAGGGTAAGCGCTTCCTCCTGGAGCTCCCTGTTTCTCACGTTACACTGCTCCAGTTCAGCGCATTTGGTGCGGAGCGTGTCCTGCCACCTTTCCTCCACTGCCTTCACAGCCGAGGACACCTGGGATCAGAAGGTGAGTGTAGAGCAGTTGAGAAAATAAATATGAAGAAATCATTTCAGAATGATCACTACAGCAGATACCTGTTCCTGGACATGCTGCTGTTGAAGTCGCTCCCATTCATCTTTTTCCCTCTGCAGGCTGCTTTTGTATTCTGAGAGGGAGGTCAAGTCCTGGAGCCATCGAGAGCGAGCCCTTGATATCGCACCTTCAACCTAGGAAGGCAGAAATCATTATTAACCCTGTAAAACCTGACAAATAAAATAAAAGTCTGGAATGGAACATATATAGGAAAAAAAAAAACAGTCCAAAACGAATCAAAAATATGCAATTTGGTGCCGTTTTTATATGGCCTTTATTATTATGACGTGCTTCCATTAGGCGTATTTTTAATTCGCAATTTCAATTTGTGCAATTTGAAGGGTAATGGATACACAGCTGGTGATGTTTCAACTGTGGAAAGACGTCAACTAATAAAACAGCATGTAAACAATAATGTCATATAATGTCACAATTACCTCTGGGAAGCCATTCAACGTCCATAAACCTAAAATTCTAGAGAGGAGCATTTTTCTAAATATATGCACTATATTTTAACTGGTCCGGTTGTCTTTATTATTTAGTGCATGTTTGAAATGAATGCATTTGTTTTCATGTTAAGAGCTGTAAATCGGTCACACCTGGAGTGTGATGTCATCAGTATGTTTCTGCTGCATCTCTCTTTGAGCGTCTCGTACTGCTTCCTCCACGGCTCTGGCCTGGGCTGTCACAGCCTCCTGCTGCAGGGTCTCCTTCTGAGCGCTGAGCCGGACCTCCAGCTGACACGCTCCCTCACGGGTGTCTGACTGCCTGGCCTTCCTGACCTCTTCCTCAGCCTCCTGTAACCGCTGAGCCCAGGACTGCTCCAGCTGGCACAAAGACAGACAGAAAGACAAATCAAAGATAGGCAAAAAGACATGCACATAGACAAGAAAGGACAAGCTGACAAAACATATATAAATAAACAAAAATAGACAGATGAAACAGACAGATAAAATATATAAAAGGCAAAATATAAGAGCATTTGACCTACAGTCAAACCAAAATTTATTCAGACACCTTCAACATTTCTCACATTATCACAGTTTATTCGCTATAGTTTAGTAAATGGTAATAAAATATGACAAGAACTCAGAGTTAAACTGTGTCAGAACAAATTCATCTTGATAATGTCAGATAACTTTGATAGAAAGGTATATAATGAATTTGGTTGAGTAGCTGTCGGCTGTTAAATTTAAGTACACAATTAGACAATACCAATTTAGGTCAACCAATTACTAAGCAATGCTTCATTTTGTTCAGTCTGGTGTGTAAAAAGTTTTTTTTTTTTCAAACCTTTGAAAAATTTTTTTTTTATAAATTTTACTGGTAGTCCACTGTATGAAGAATTTTTGGTATATAGTAGGGATGTCAACGATTAATCGATGATCGATTAATGGTCGATAAGAGATGCAATCGATTAAAGCGATCGATGGTCGATTAAGCAATTTAATTTTGGGCTGCGTGCTGCTCATGCGCAAAACACGTGCGAGAAACAAATAGGCCTACCGGAACGCAACATTTCAAAATCTGACATTTTCCTGAACAGGATCCAGCAGGATCAAATTAAGTACTGGTCATAATACACACATAATAATGTTTCATGTGAGCAACGGTGTGTTTTGCTGCAGCAGAGCCGATGGAAGCGGTTCACTGACTGCGCAGCACAGCCACACGCGCCACAATTACGTTTGGGATCATTTTATTTTAAATGCCATAATGTCAGTTGAAAACATTGCAATTGTGTTTTAAAATACAACAACGAGCACCACGAAACCATTTAAAGAGGCGCGTTCAGCGGTCTCCATGTCGGGATAGGAAACAGTCAACAAAGTAAAATGATCTCAAACGTACGGCGCGCTCTCTTCATTTTATCAAATGATCATAATCACATCTATTCATTTTTTGGGTTTGCTAAGGCACGCTTGAACATAATGCTGTTTAAGCAGGGCCCTTTTGACATGAGCCAAAAAACAACAAACTAAAACTACCTACAATACCTTAGCAAGTACATACAATAGCAGCGTCGCAAGTCTGTCTTTCTATCTAGTATGTATTATGCACTACAAATATATTTTAATACAATTTGGGGGGTTTTAGACGCATTTTGCTGCATTAAAGTTAACGATTAATTGATCGTTAATTTAAACGACCATCGAAAATTGACATCCCTAGTATATAGTATGTCACAGTTTAATTTATTTTGCTATCCTCACTTACATAAATGAAATATAGTGTCCTGCACCCACTAGTAAAAAAATATCAAAAGTTATCTGGTGTCTGAATAATTTTTGGTTTGACTGTACATCTGAATGGCACAACAGTGACATTTTAGTAAGATCAAGCTGGCTTGACACGGAGTAGAAAGATGATTGATGTAAACGACCCATCATCACTAACCGTCTCCTGCTCCTGCTGCCAGCTCTTCCTGGCCGTTTCCAGCTGCTCAATCTCAGCCTGTGTGTCTGTCTCACACTGGGCTTTGAGCCGAGACACGTCCTCCTGATGCTGACGCTCCAGATCAGACCTCAGTCTCTCCAGAGCAGCCTCACTCTCCTCTCGCCTCTTTAACTGAAACAAGACACATGATCAAATATTAACAGTCTCACATGGCCACACTTTTGACTCACATAAGAAAGTTCTATCTCCTAATTAGACAGGAAGAGACTGTCTAACCCAAGGACAGGAGGAAAGAAATTGCAGTAGTAGCAATAATAATAATAATAAAATATTAACAAATTCATATGCATATTACTTGACTGTGTGTGTGTGTGTGTCAAAATAATACATTTAATTAAAAATATAAATCTGTCAATCAATCAATAAATTAATGTATTCACTATCTAGTGCTTACCTCATTTTCTTTCAATCTCCTTTGTTCTTCAAGCTTGTTTTGGAGATTTTCCTCCAGCTTGTCTTTCTCTTTGCAAACAGAAATGTAGCATTCCTGCACAGCTAACACCTCGTGACTGAGATCAGCCAGCTTTGACCTGTGGATGGACCCAGTGTTAATACAAGTCAGTTTCTGCATACTTTATGAAGGTTATTATGAAGTTTGTTTAAAGGTGGAGGTGTAGTGCAGTACTGGAGCTGTTGGAGGTGCTGCTGATGCTGGCTGGAGAGTTGCTCTATGTGAGCCGTGTGCTCCTGTGTGAGCTGCTCCCGGACACGATTCACCACGTCATCTCTGAACTGCTGCGGAGTCCTCTCATCCCTGCACACACAGAGCATTTCACTGATCAAACACCACAGAAGGTGCACCAGAGTGGAATTAACTCTCACTTTAGCAAAACGAATGGATGAGTGACCTCTCTGCTGCTTCCTGTTTCTCCTGGTCCAGCTCCTGGATCATCTCCCTCATCTTGGTGCAGAGCTCAGAGTTGGCTGCCTTCACCTTCTCCTCACTCTGCTTCAGCTCCTGATTGCTCTTCTCCAGAGCCTGCCGTTCACAACTGGGGTTGACTAGTGTAACAACTAGCTAATTGAATCATGACTTTTTAAAACATGGATCCAGATCAGTGTTATTTTAATATTATTTACAAATTATTATAGTCTTTATTAATATTCAGAATTAGTTTTGTTTTTATTTTCAGTTTGTGTCATTTGATGTCATTTTTAATTGTTTAAAATGTATTTATATATCATTTATTTCTATATAATATACACATATTCAGTGCTATATTTCTATAATTATTTCTATATATTTAAAAATTTTAGTTTTACTTTTTACTGTAGTACTTAAAAATTAGAAATGTTGCTTTGGCAACTAACTGAAATCCAATAAGTTGTCTTTTTTTAAAATTATTATTATTATTTCAGCTTTATTTCAATTAACCAAAAATTATTTTGATACTGTCTGTATCAATAAATGGAAAAAGGCCAAAAACATATTTATACAACCATTTTACCACCGTTATCTGTTGCTAAACTAAATTTGTATATTTGAATTTTTTTATGATTTTAAAAAAATAATATATATATATATATCATGTGATATTTCAGTTTTTTTTTTTTAATAAATCTGCAAAAATGTCAACAATTCTGTGTTTTTCTGTCAATATGGGGTGCTGTGTGTACATTAATGAGGAAAAAAAATTAACTTAAATGATTTTAGCAAATGGCTGCAATATAACAAAGAGTGAAAAATTTAAGGGGGTCTGAATACTTTCCGTACCCACTGTATATGAAGAGTTTGGTTCCACTCACTGACCTCCACTCTCTCCTGCAGGACCTGCCGTTCCTCCTGCAGTCTGATGAGGTCTTTGTGAGGAGCGGCAGTCATGTGAGATGTTTCCATGCATTTCTCCAAGCTGCTCTCCCTCACCTGCAGTAAACGCACAAGGTGTAAGTCTAGCATCTACTACAGCACACAGGTTGATCCATCAAGCACTGATTTGCTGTAGGTCAGACCTTAGAGTCCCATATGGTCCTCTCAGCCTGCTCTAGCTGCGTCTGCAGCTGTTCTGCTCCGGTCTGGGAGCGTCGCAGCTCCTCCTGCAGCTCAGAGATCTTCAGACGCTTGGTCTTCAGGTGACTCAGGCAGCACTGCAACTCGCTCTTCAGCTCTCGCACCACGTCCTCCTTCAGCAGGTTGGAGTCTCCTGCTTCAGCAATATGAGGTTTGCTGGAAAACAAAGTAATTGTGAGATTATAAGAAGCTTGAAATATGAACACTATAGCAATACAGTTTGGATTGTTATTGTTCAATGTAACGTTACCTGTGCATTCGTCCATTTCTCCACTTGGACTTCTTGATGCCCAGGTCCATGTAGGACTCAGACGGCTGGTTCTCCCAGTCTCCATTAGACCCCAGGGCTCCATGGTTAATGGCAGACTCATACAGATTTATCTGCTCCTTCAGATCAGTCAACTCTTCCTGTTGAGAGAAGAAACACATGGGCTCTGTTTTATGGACAGCTTTAATGTTTCCCATTATTGGCAATGCTGTCAAACATTAGTGGACTGACTGACCTGCAGGGCTTTGCTGATGTCTTCGCTGATAGCGCGGGCAGACTGGGCCTGCTGGAGCTTCAGCTGTAACTGACTCATCTCTTGAACAGAGCCTGCAGAGAATAAAAGAAGCTTTGACAAAGATGTTACAGACACAAGGGAGACAAAACTTCAATGAATTCATTAAGGGAGAGACTGAAAACATGATTTTTCTTCTTCTTTTAAAACAAAAGAGCTACGAAACTAAGTTAAGACCTGCAACCTCATATATTGACTTAAAATGGTACAAAAGTACAGAATATGGACCGTGGAATATGGAATATAAGTAACATGAGTAAATATAAATAAATAAATAGAAAAATTTGCATTTATGCTTATTTTTTATTATTATTTATTTAAACAAAATATAATTGTAATAAAATATACTTGACATTTGAATTAAAATAGTAATACAAATATAATAAAATGTTTCAAATATATAGTATTTTAAAAGAACACAAAGTAAAAAAGAAATAAACATCTAAATAATTGAAAAAAATTAGATGACAATTCTAGTTTTTTTTTCATATTTCATAATATTCTCATTTAAAAATAAAAATGATAAAACATTATCCTTGATTTTTATCAAACAACAATAACAAAATATTTGTAACATTTTTAAGTGGAACATAAGAGGTAAAAATAGTACAATTTAATAAAAAGAAAAAAAATCAGACAACATTCTTATTTTCATATTATGATATAAAAATTAGGGAAGGGTATTTTTCAAAAATATTGCATTAGAATATTTGAGCTCATAAAAACGAATATTCGAATATTCTTTTATTTAAAAGACGTTCAATGAGAAAGACGTTATTTTCTAATCAAACATTATTTTTGTCACCATTTCTGAACAGTCTTATCAGGCAATATTCATGACAAATTTATAAATTGTATATCGGTTTTTTTTTTTTTTTTTGAAAATTCAACTAATTAAATTAAACAATGTGCAAACAAACAAAAAAATTTACAAAAAAAAAAAAGCATTCAATGCAGAGGGAATGGAATAAAACAAACAGCTATAAAACACGAGTCTGCATATGGTTATTGTGTTTGCATTGTTTTACATGTTCTTGTTGGAAAGAAAAACGCACACATGTACATTATCATGATCAGGTGAAAGTCGGCTCCTTATGCCATGTGTCCACCAAGGCTTTTCAATGCCAGGCGCTCTTCTGAAAATGCCCAGCTGTGAACGCTTGCGAGCGCTATGGTTGCTGTGATACAGAATAGCCGCTGAAGTAATGGGGCAGACGCATCATAAATGGCGTTTTAAAAAACACAGCGCTCTCATTGGAAACTATTGAAGAAATATGCTAGCCTGAGGAAAAAAAACACTTTGGTGGATACTGTTAACAATAAAGCTGGCAGCAGAGAAAATGAGTGGTCTTCTCGGCTCGCTCGGGGTACATCTGCACCTAGCTGCAGTAGTGAATGCAGTGATGTGCTGCTGTTTTCTTAATTCGACTGGCCATGACGGCCCGGTGTTTGCATTTCATACGACTCCCCATTTTAGTGATAACTCAGTTTCACTTGACAAAGATTGTGTGCTCAGGATTTACTGCATTTACAGCCAGCAAAGCAACATTTTAGCGAAATCTGAAGTGTTTTTATTTGTATTATATTATAATGGAATAGTATAATATTATGCTTGTTATAATAATAAGAATAATAAGAATACTATACTTGTTATTATATTATATAATAATAATAATTATTATTATACAAAGATAATCAAATGTTTTCAAATATTTAATATTTTAAGGGGAACATAAGTAAAAAAAATAAAATGAAACCAAGAAAAAAAAAAAGACATTATATAAATTTGTTTATTTTAATATTTTAATTCTAATTTTAATACAATACAACATTATACTTCATTTTTAATAGTAGTAGTAATACTACTACTAATAATAGCTATTATTATTATCATTATATCCTTTATGGAAAGCCCATTTAAATAAACGCCTTTTACAAATATACACAACATGTGCCCTGGATTTTATGTCGTTTATAAGACGATTTGAAAAAGTGAAGGCCCCTGATTCTGTGTACCCGAGTCATTGTAGTTTATCTGAAATGTTTAAAGAGGTGGTTGACTGGTTTTGTTCTAGGCTTGATTGTGTTTATGGGGTGCAGTCTAACATGTGTTAATTAGGGCTGTCAGTTTAACGCATTAACTTAATTAATTAGTTATGAAAAAATAACATGATGAAAATTAGGGATGTTCATTTTAACCGTTTAACCGACCGTAAGAATTTTGACCGATTAATACAATCAGTTAAACGGTTTAAAAAGTCATTTAATTATTTATTTTTTCAGTAATTTATCAAAATATTTAAAAAGGTTTGCTGCATGGTTAAAATACGCTACGCGTATAAAAAAAAATGTTTTTTAGGGGGAAAAAACATAAGTCGCGTATACGTCGCATTTTATTGTTTCATTCAGAAATGCCTAATGCTGACGCGAAATGTTCACAAACATTATAAGCTGTGATACAGAATAGCCGCTGAAGTAATGGGGCAGATGCATCATAAATGGCGTTTTAAAAAACACAGCGCTCTCATTGGAAACTATTGAAGAAATATGCTAGCCTGAGGAAAAAAAACACTTTGGTGGATACTGTTAACAATAAAGCTGGCAGCAGAGAAAATGAGTGGTCTTCTCGGCTCGCTCGGGGTACATCTGCACCTAGCTGCAGTAGTGAATGCAGTGATGTGCTGCTGTTTTCTTAATTCGACTGGCCATGACGGCCCGGTGTTTGCATTTCATACGACTCCCCATTTTAGTGATAACTCAGTTTCACTTGACAAAGATTGTGTGCTCAGGATTTACTGCATTTACAGCCAGCAAAGCAACATTTTAGCGAAATCTGAAGTGTTTTTATTTGTATTATATTATAATGGAATAGTATAATATTATGCTTGTTATAATAATAAGAATAATAAGAATACTATACTTGTTATTATATTATATAATAATAATAATTATTATTATACAAAGATAATCAAATGTTTTCAAATATTTAATATTTTAAGGGGAACATAAGTAAAAAAAATAAAATGAAACCAAGAAAAAAAAAAAGACATTATATAAATTTGTTTATTTTAATATTTTAATTCTAATTTTAATACAATACAACATTATACTTCATTTTTAATAGTAGTAGTAATACTACTACTAATAATAGCTATTATTATTATCATTATATCCTTTATGGAAAGCCCATTTAAATAAACGCCTTTTACAAATATACACAACATGTGCCCTGGATTTTATGTCGTTTATAAGACGATTTGAAAAAGTGAAGGCCCCTGATTCTGTGTACCCGAGTCATTGTAGTTTATCTGAAATGTTTAAAGAGGTGGTTGACTGGTTTTGTTCTAGGCTTGATTGTGTTTATGGGGTGCAGTCTAACATGTGTTAATTAGGGCTGTCAGTTTAACGCATTAACTTAATTAATTAGTTATGAAAAAATAACATGATGAAAATTAGGGATGTTCATTTTAACCGTTTAACCGACCGTAAGAATTTTGACCGATTAATACAATCAGTTAAACGGTTTAAAAAGTCATTTAATTATTTATTTTTTCAGTAATTTATCAAAATATTTAAAAAGGTTTGCTGCATGGTTAAAATACGCTACGCGTATAAAAAAAAATGTTTTTTAGGGGGAAAAAACATAAGTCGCGTATACGTCGCATTTTATTGTTTCATTCAGAAATGCCTAATGCTGACGCGAAATGTTCACAAACATTATAATAAACACTGTGAACATAGCTAGGCTATTTTTGTTCCCCTCACTCCAAAACAAATCCTTTCAATTAACAGTATTTAGAAAAGAACAAGAATGATTTCTGAATGAATCTCCATTTTGAACGAATCGTGTGAATCAATGATTCAGTAGCTCATTCATAAAGAGAGTCGTTTACTGAATTCCTGAATGATTCAGCGGTTTGAATGAATCGACTCATAAAGACATTTACTGCCATCTGCTGGTAGCTTTAGTTTCTTCTTTAGATTATAATTTCATTTATTAAAAAAAATAAAAATACATAAAACATTAAAGGGATAGTTCAATGAATTCTGTCATCATTTACTCACCCTCATATTGTTTCAAACCTGAAAGACTCACTTTCTTTTGCACAACATAAAATAAGTTATTCTGAAGACTGTTGGTAACTAAGCTGTTTTGGTCACTAGTGACTTTCATTGCATGAACAAAAAAATACTGAGATGTTTCTCAAATTATCTTCTTTTATGTTCCATACTTTTTGTTAGGCCATTGTAGCCTTAACATTTAACACAATAATAGCTTTAAATTATCTTTTGGGGGTATTTACACAGCCAAATTAGTTTGCGATTAATTAATCGCAGCACCCTGTAATTAATTAGATTAAAAATTTTAATCGACCAACAGCCCTAGCGTTAATGCTTCGTTTAAAAAAAACAAAAAAAACATTTTTCACATAATATACCTTTATTCTATACCGCTCTGTCCCTTCTCCTATAAAAGCTCTGATGATTTCCTGGTTTAATGAAGCCCCTCCCTCAGAAATACGCAATATGCTCAGATTAGTTAGCTGGTCCAGTGTGTTGTGATTCGCTAAACCACCAGTGCGCATCTAAATGTCACACCCCTCACCTCGAGTGGCATGCGCTCCGCTTGTGTTGTAAACAATGGCGTCGTCAATATTGCTTATCAATTTGAGCCCGATTGAGACCCAGAGAATATTAGTGAAGAGGATTGCGCAGAACCTGTGCAAGCACGGCTCTTACAGGACGTTTCAGAATGGTTTGTTTTTTGTTTGTTGTTGTCTCATACTTTTAGATACGCTGTTATTTGTAAATGCTGCTGCTTATGTTAGCTTCTAATATACGGTTTTATCCTGATTAAAGCTTCAATACAGCAGAATATATGATTGCGTTTTAGCATTTTTGTAACAGTAAGAAGTGTTCGCCAGCAAGTATTGCTCGCTACCACGGCAACTGCGTGCGCGGCCGTGTTTAACGCTTCTTGTAGCTATGTAAAAAATATCTGTCTGAGAGAGAGATGCAGAGCAGGGGACGTGAGGAACAGTATTAAGAATCGCTGCTTTAGAACACTGATTTTGAAACTTGTGAATCCATTAGAATCGTTAAAAGAATCGCGATTCATATATGAATGGATTTTTTCGTGCACCCCTAGTTTTGACGGCATGGCAACATCTCTTCCTCTTCTCTAAAGCAGTGCAAGATGGCCCCGCCCCCTTTGTAGCATGTTCCTGGGGGTGGGGTTTATGTAAATTTCTGGATTTGTGACATCACAAACCCGGGAAGTAACTTTTTGTAGTCCCTACGAGCCGTTTTTGTAGGCATTAAACTGACAGAATTTTAAAAGACGATATCTCCGTTTGCACTGAACCTTCAACATCGTGACTTTGCAGATATTGTTTATGCTCAAACAGCAACATTACACACTAACTAACGTTAAAAAAGTGAAATCACAATCAACCACCCCTTTAAACTGTGTTAACTGCAAAAGAAAAATATGACTGGCCCATACGATTACCCATGAGGCTCGAGCAATCACAACAGTAAAAACAAACAGAAGCACATGGGATGCCACATACCAGTGTGGAGCAGTTTGGCACACTGCTGCTGGCTCTCCTCCAGGCGCTGTGTGAGGGTGTTGATGACAGCGGCTCTGTCCACCTGATCCTCTTCCCTCTGACGCTCCAGCAGCCGGACCTGATCCAGCAGCTGCTGGCCCGCCTCAGCCTGACAAACACACACACACACACACACACACGGTGAAACCGCAGGCCTGCACTGCCCTCTGTTGTAAGGGATTAATCCGCACTCGGGAATAATTCATATCTACATGTATCTGACCTGCTCGTTCAGACTCTGTGATTGTGTGTCTAGTTTCTGCTGAAGGGTGAGCAGTTTGGCTTCGTACTGCTCCTGGATGGCGGCCATGTCTCTATCGTGCTGCTCACGCGCTCGTGTCAGAGTGTCTGAGCGACACAGATCCATCATCTGCTGCTTCATGCTGTCCATCACCGCACCGGCCACATGCTGCTGCTTTAGGCTCTGTGTACGCACACATTTCCTCTCTTATAGTAGTAGTATATTTTTATTTAATGCCATGTCAGCATCTTAGGCTATTTAAAAAAAAAATACAAGTATAACAAATACAATAAAAACCAGCAAACAAACAAACACAAGTTATATTACACAAGATTTTTTACATTAACATATGATAAAAAATTCGAAAACTTTTTCTGGCAAAATTGTACTAAATAACTCTTTAAAGGCACAGTAAGTGATTTTTCAAAAACACTTTAGAAAACTGATTCGGGCCGAATCGCAAAACAAACTTGTAGCCAATCAGCAATAAGGGGCGTGTCTACTCGTGATGTGGAGGAGAGAGCTTTCAGTGCATGGGACGGACATTAGCCGAGCCGAGCGACAGAAAGATAGAGATGGCGGATAAAAAACAAAAGAGGAAAACGTCTGCGGAACGATAAGGCAAGAAGTAGGACCCGTGTAAATATCGGATCAGCTTTCCAGCGCTGGAGAGAACTCAAGGAGCGGAGGCCTGCGATCGGACGCCGAGGTTGCTTTGTTTCTTTTACATCTATCTTTATAAATATACATTTAGCCTCTTTTCTGTATCTCTCACATGCTTTTAGGACCGAATTTTGTCAAAAACATGATTATGTATGCACAAACACACTATAAAACAGACAACAATAACAAACTATGAAATTAACTACCGCCCAAAGGGGTGCAGAGCAAAAGTTCAAAGACTACACAGTCTAAATTTGAAAAAGGAACGAAGGCTTAAAAAAGGTGAAGCCCTCATTTCATTCTTTTGCCACCTAAACCACTGCAGCATGAAAACGGATCATCTTTTTCACCATAAAAAATAAAGTTTAATTCGTAAAATTTATTTATTTAGTTTGAAAATATTTCAGAGTAACTGATGTTTTCTGATGGGTTTTTTTGTAAGAAAAATAATATGTAGGTGTTAAAGGGGTCCTATTATTCTCTTTTACAAAGTCTTGGTTTTGTTTTGGGGGTGTACTAGAACAGGCTCTCCCCTTACTATAGCCACCTGCGAGCTTCAGTGTAAATATTGCGTCAATATCAAATCAATTTGAGCGCGATTTAAACCCGGATGATTGTACCCACTCTAAGTTCGTCTGCCTCGGGAAAGCTAGCGTGTCTCCATATAGTGATAACACTCATTGCCTTCTCTAGTGCAGCTCAACCAGGTCTCGTCCCATTCGTCGATATTTGTGATATCACAAATCCCGGAAAATATGCGTTGTAGTCCAAACGAGTCGTTCGTTGTAGTTTTTGAAAAGTGATTTCTGTTAAATAAAATATCTCCTTTTGAAGTGGACTTTGAACTTTGTAACTTTGCAGATCCTTTTTATGCTCAAACAGCAACATTACAGACTAACTAAAATTGAAAAAGTGAAAAAGCATAATAGGACCCCTTTAATACTGGTAAGTAGGGATGCACAGAAACAAAAATTCTTGGCCGAAGCCAAAACCGAACAAAATGAAACACTGGGCCAAAGGCCGAATACAGTTTTTCGCGTTCCCTCCAAAATGTGTTTTTTACTGTTTTGTCTTGCTTTTCAAATAAAAAAGTAAATTCCAAAACAACAATTTTAAAATATTTAACACATTAAAATATTTGTTTAACATTTTATATACCAATTATACCAACAAAGCACAATTTTACTTAATTTAACCCCCTTCTTGAATTAGGCATGTGATTGGCTAAAGACAAAAAAAGAAGGAAAACGGGACACTTTGAGCAGCAAATCATCATATTAGAATGAGCTCTGAAGGACATGTCACACTGAAGAGTGGAGTAATAATGAAAATTCAGCTTTGATCACAGCATTCAATTACATTTTACTAGATTCACATACAAAACAGCTATTTAAAATTGCAATATTTCACAATATTACTGTTTTTGTATTTTTTACTGTACAAATAAATGCAGCCATGCTGAGCAGAAGAGACTTCTTTTAAAACATTAGAAAATACAACAGATCCCAATTTGAACACTGTGTTAATGTTATAATAAATATATTAATAGAGCTGCTGTAATTATTATTATCTTTATTATTGTCTTACTTTATTTTATTTTACAGAACAACATTAAATTACAATACTAACATTTATGAATGTTGATGGAGCTTTTATTTTGGCAGAAACCCGCAGGAAGACCTCAGTGATTCTTTTTGTTAACAACAGCAGATTTATAAATGATTCTCATTACGAATTTGGGAAGATGTTTGTCGCACATATCACAATGTCACATCCATGCCTTGTAAAAATTCATAAAAATATTACTGAGCAATGACGACGAGTAACAGTGTTTCAGCGCAGATTTTCTTTGGGCTTTGGACTTTGAACCCTGGCTAACAAGCAGATAGAGCCGCAAGCTCATGCAGAGCTGTCATGCAGTTTGAGGGTGCATTA
This sequence comes from Sinocyclocheilus rhinocerous, assembly GCF_001515625.1. Taxonomy (NCBI): domain Eukaryota; kingdom Metazoa; phylum Chordata; class Actinopteri; order Cypriniformes; family Cyprinidae; genus Sinocyclocheilus; species Sinocyclocheilus rhinocerous. Next base: position 434,055 of record NW_015650717.1, read on the forward strand.
GAAAACATAACATTCTGCAGTTTAATAATTGTTTAAGGTTATTTCGCAATTTCAATCATCATACAGTAACCAGCAACAACCACCCCCTCCTCTTCTCATTGAAGACATGTGATGCAGTAAACAGTCTCTCTCTGTCGGTGCTTGTAATGATTTTTACGTCTTCTCTGAGTTTTAAATGCTTCCACACTACTGTCATGTTTGCTGCATTGCGCCTCTCACTCTACGCTGGTTGCTGTTTGATCACGTCACCAAAAATGTCATTGTTCGGTACAATTTATTCGGTCTTTTCGCTTATTCGGCCGAACACTGAAAGAGCTTTTTTTTTGTTATTTTTGAATGAATAATTTCAGTTGCCGAACATTCGGTGAATTTCAACTGTTAAGTTTCATGTTATACGTTGTTACAAATTTCATTTAATGCTATATTCATATATATATATATATATATATAT
>NW_015650717.1:434843-465390 GCF_001515625.1 Sinocyclocheilus rhinocerous
ACACACACAGGGCTGTACGTTAACTTTTTTTTCACATAGCACTGGTGCTACAGAGGTTGAAAGTTTTGTAGCACAGGCCAAAAAGTTGTAGCACAAGTATAAAACGTCTGTTATCATGTCTGGAAACAAACACAAGTAATGGAGTTCATCACTTAAACAGGCACTGTATGGAACCATACAGAGCACAAAAAATACAAACCATCACAAAAATTGTTTTTTTTCTTAATTTGATAAAAATGGAAGAGTGCAGAAACATAACACCTCTTACACATTATGTGTTTATATGTAAACCTTGTGTTTTTTTGACAGTATTAGACACGAAATCAATCAGACGCGAAAGACAAATTAGTCCAATAATCAGGTGCTTTTTGACAGGCTCTCAGTGTGAGAGCACTTCATGAGTACACGCTCAGAAAAAGCGCATGCAGAACAGCACGTGAATTCAATGTTTAACCGGTATTGCTTTAAAGCAGATGGAAATAATGTAGTTTTGTGATTGCGCATAAGTGCAGTGTCCCGTGAGAGTAACTCTACCGCTGAGCTAACACTGATGTGAATGCATGTGGCGTTGTACATTATATTGAGACGGAGGGAGGCGCCAGAACTGCAGCTGATAGAATGTGCGCTGTAGCACGATACAACGATATTTCTTCAAAAGCAGATTGTGGAGACATTCAAAAATGGTCATATCGCACACCTCTAACTACCAAGTATAATCAATCTCACACACACGAACAAGCACAACGAAATCACTTCACACTATTAAGCGGCTGTGTTATGAACATGCAAAACTGTATCGCACGCGTGCTACAGTGGTAAATTTATTCATCGCACAGACCAGTTTTTTCGTAGCACGTGCGACATATATGTCGCACTGTACAGCCCTGATATATAAATAAATAAAATTTGAAATTCATTTTTATTTAAAAAGTGGTAATAACATTTTAATAAATTCATTTTTGCAACTTCACTTATTAAAAATAATTTATTCATCAGATACAATATGAATGTTATAACCATGTTATGACAAGTTATGATTGTTTTATAAGCTTATGTTCCCACCGGGTCAAAACTGATCCAGAATATGAAAATAGAAAATAGTTTTTTGTGCATTATGGGGGCTCAAACAATACAGCTAATAAACTAGCAACAGAGATGTTGATGAGTTTTTAAAAATAAACAAATAATAATAATAATAAAATTATGAATGATTAACTATGAAGGGAAAGTCTTGGGTCCTGCCACTAGTCTGCTTAAGTTTTTCCAGAGATACTTTTTTGAAACTAACATTTCAGAGCTGAATTTAAAACAGTGGCAATCTAGTGAATCTGACCTTTGACGATGGCAAACTGGTGCTCCAGATATCTCATCCTCCTCCTGCAGTCCTCTAGTTTCTGTTCCAGCTCCTCGATCTGTCTGGATTGAGCTCTGTTTAAAATCTGAAGCTGCGCCAGCTGCTGACCGTCTGCTGGATCTGAATAACATTCATACAACACACCTCAATCTCCTAAAATACTAATAACATAGTCATTACAAATACAACTTCAAATAAATGCTGTTCTTTTCAACTTTTTATTCACCAAAGAATCTTGAAAAAATATATAATTGTTTCCAAAAAATATGAAGAAGCTGTTCTCAACATTGATAATAATAGGAACTGTTTCTTGAGCATTAAATCAGCATATTAGAATGATTTCTGAAGGATTGTGTGACACTGAAGATTGGAGTAATGATGCTGAAAATTCAGCTTTGATCAGAGGAATAAATTACAATTTAAAACATATTCAAATAGAAAACACTTATGTTAAACTGCAACATGGTAATGCATAATGGTATCTTACTCTGTGTTGAGTCCAGGAAGTCTCTCTGAATCTGGTCAAAGTGGCCATTCTGATTGGTCACTTGAGGATTGAACATCTTGGGCTGATTTGAAGGTTGATGTGGATGGTAACTGGCCTTGTAGTGGTCAGTGGGTTTGTTCCCAGCTCCTCCACTATCAAACACCTTCAACAAATGTGCAAAATTAATAAACATGCATACAATGTTTAATCAAAGAAGACTGGCTGCAGACATTCACCTGAAAGTGGTGTCTGATGTTGTCATGCTCTCCATGGGCTTGTGCCTCATCTCCATGGTAGCCTGCCCCACGTTGAAGAGCATTATTAGGGTGCACGTCCTGTTCCGCCCCGTCCCCAGGGGAGAAGTCAGTACCGTGGGACTCATCCGTGCCTGCAGATGAGTGTGCATAGTCTCCATTCTGGTACTGGTAGTTCTGTCCGTTCTGTTGGTCCCAGCCGGTGGCCAAATGTTCTGTCCCGGTCTGGAGGTGATGAGGGTGACTGTTGGTCTGAGACATGTGACTCTTATAGCTGTAGTCCTCATGATAAGAGCCTTGGTAGTACTCCTCATAGTGCTGCAAACACATGCAAGACAAACGAATAAGTGCATCCTTTCAATGAACCTCAGGTTGATTTTGTTGCATCTAAAACTGATAAACTCACTTCCTCATGGGAAGAAGGTCTTGGATGCTCCCATTGTGGCACATTCCAGGCATGCTGCGGTCTGAAAGACAAACACATTTGTGTATGTTTTATTAAATAGGTATTTCAGGTAAGTGTTGCATAAGGGTGTTTTGATGTGTTTTGTACCTGTTGTTGTCTTCTGGGCGGCTGCAGGTGGAGCAGTTGAGCTCAGGTGAGGAGCAGTCGGCGCTGTCATCCAGCATATCATCAGGGAGATCAGTCAGGAGCTTGTGGAGCTAAAAAACAAACAAACAAACCCCATTTTATTTAATAAAAAATGTGAACAACCATTCAGGACCGTAGCCACCTCACCCATGAGCGGTCTTCTTCCCTGCCAGACTGTTAAGGCACAGATTAGAGGTATTCATCACAGATCCACTTGGATCTGAAAACCTGAGGTCCAACATGAGATATTAGTATGATATTATTGATATGAGAATCCCTGGGTTTTGGATGATTTAAAATAAATTTGCTATTACCAAATGGACCACAGAAGACCTAACCTTCCATTATTTGCTTCCAGTGTTTAACAAAATATTATTATTTAAAACAAATACATCTGAATAATTCTATGACAATATTATTGTAATATTATCTTCTCTGTCAATGCACGCTTCTTTGATACTGGTTCATTCAGCAAAAAGAATGAGAGGTGGGATTTGCTCATAAATCAATTAACAAATGTAAATGCAATCTCTATTCAGAGAGACCAAGAGATGTTTGTGGTGACAATTAATTGGTAGCCAAATACAGTATATATAATAAAAAAACAACAACCTTCAGTCAGTTTTCAAAGCAAAGTATAATTTTATTTCACTAAATAAATTAATTAATTTTTGGGACATCAGGCATTGCACTCTGCAAGCTATTGCTCTTTTTATTTTAACCAGTGATTTTCTATAAATAAATCATTAAAAAACCCAGCAAACAAATTAATATAACTAGAAACAAATAACTTATAAAACAGGTAATAAATATTATATAAACAAAAACTTTCTATTTCTTTCATAACATGGTCGAGAAACTATGTGCAATTTTTTTTTCATGTTTTAGAAAGTGCTAAAAACACTTATTTTGATTAAATGCAGATAATTCTAATAGTAGTGTGCATACAAAAATGCAGCAAACATGTTTTATAGAGTTTTCATATTAGTGTTAGAGTGAATGGTATACATACACATTTTACTCTTGATATCAACTCTGACCAACACAGTTAATTATTTTTATGCTATGGCCAATTAAAACCTACACTACTTTGTCTAAAAAAAATAAAAAAAAGGTATGATCACTCTTAGGTTGTGCTGCCTAAATTCACTTTAGCATCATCACGGTGTGTGGTATGAAAAATTTATAACTCATTTTAAGATGATAAAAATGTCCTTATAATGGAGGAGGGATCTCTACTGTAGAACGTGCTCTATAAAGTTTAAATCTTTCACATTATCTAGTGTGATTCATTAAAGATAGCAAAGTTAATCTAAAATCCACAATTAAAGGGGTCATAGATTTCAAGTTTTGCTTTCTCTTTGGAGTGTTACAAGCTGATTGTGCATAGATAAGATCCCTGAAGTTGCAAAGACTAAAGTCTCAAAACCAAAGAGATATTCTTTATCAAAGTTAAGATTCTGCCACGCCCCCCTAAAACGGCTCGTTCTAACAATAATGTGTTTTTTGAACATTAAAGCATGTCAACATATTCTGTTACACCAAATACACAAAATAATGATCTTTTAAAAAAGCATCATATGACCCCTTTAATATTGATATTAAACTGCTGATACAGACAAAAAAAAAAAAGACATAAAAAAGGAAATCACTAATATTGGACAATATCCATATGTTTTGATATATTGTGCATCTTATACAAAAAAAAAATCAGTCAAACACTAATACACGAGCTCTCCAATAAGTAAGCAGTAAGTAAGTGTCTGACTGGCCATCTCTTGGGGAATGTAATTTTTCTTAGAAGTTTCTCAATACAATAATACAATACTGAGTTAATGGGAAACACACTGAAACTATGAGAAACGAAACAAGCACATGCAAGCAACCGATTCACTGCAGGTCCCATAGCAACCATTTACAAAAACACACCCGCCCGGTTACAGACATGCTGAACTCTCACACAAACACCAACACATGGCCCTGAGGCGTCTTAAAGGAGCCCGAGCTCTCCTAACTATCAGCAACTTCATGATAAAACACAGCTGATGTCTCCGTATCGGAGGACAGACAGTCAAACTCACTCACCCTCCATAACTCCCGCCGGATGACCCGCACATCCTGATACGTTCCCTCAGACAGAACACTTTCCCGCATTTACACTCTCACGACAGCTGCTGCAGGAGCTCTTGGACTCAATGACATACTGAAGCACTTTTGTGTGCAATGCTTGAGTTCAGCAGCGTGACTCATATGAATAACTCCAGAAAAGAAAGCAGAAAACGAGGAACTAAGCCGTCCTCATTTGTCCAGGCTGAGGTCGGCCCATTGTGGGGGTCAGAATATACGTTTCAGTTAACTGGAGCAGAAACATTCCTCCTCTGATGGTAAAAAAGACAAACAGCCTGCGAATATGACGGTGCATGTGATGCACATCAAAATCGATGGTCATCATTCACCTCATACTATTACTTTCTGATTCTAATCTAAAATGAGAAGTGAAATTGCCTACAGAGCAAACGTTTGTGCAGCTTCAGTAAAGAGCTGTGAGTGTGTAGGGCAGTGGAAACACAGGTTAAATGACACAGCAAACACACCTGACTGCATTAAACGTGCACCAATGACAGCAAACGCTCATTCATGCAGCCGATTGACAGCTGTAAGGTGAGTCAGAACACACGTTTCTGATTGGAGAAGATCTGCCCTTTAAAAACAAACACTGTTACTGCTTGTGACTGGAAACAGAAGAATCTTTAACTACTAATAATAACCATGAGAAAGCAAATATGGACCTAGTAAATTGAGTAAGGCAGCTAGCTCATGCAACAATAAAATCACAAGAAAAAGATTCAATCAATCTCGTTTCATACAGCAGTTTTTAATGGTTATACTGGCATGTTAAGCATTAACTGCAAGCCATATTAGAGAACAGCACTGACAGAGGAACATTATTAGCCTTACAAGTCCCAATATTAAAGCCACACAGAAATACTGAAATGTTTAGTACCAGATATACACATTTAAAACATGAACCGGATGAAACTGTATGTACCTGCTTTAACAAGACAGACACAAAAACTATTTACTTAAAATAACTTGAATGTGTGTTAATGTATCCAGCAGACAAAGTAATACAATATAGTGTCATTCTTGAAGTGTAATTAATTATACCTTAAATTTTTTATTTTATTTAAGATATGCAAGTGTATGTAATGAAAGTGTTGTGTAAACATAACATTTGTTTATTAAAAAAAAAATCATTAAAAAGAGTAATATATTAAATAATAAATGTGTTTGCTTTCCGGAAACTGGATTTAAATTCAACATGTAAGGGAAACTGCAACTGCTTTTTTCTCCCAATTGTAATGTACATCAAAGTAAAGCATCTTCTTGAATGAGATAAAAAAAAAAATATATATATATACAGTGGGTACGGAAAGTATTCAGACCCCCTTAAATTTTTCACTCTTTGTTATATTGCAGCCATTTGCTAAAATCATTTAAGTTAATTTTTTTTCCTCATTAATGTACACACAGCACCCCATATTGACAGAAAAACACAGAATTGTTGACATCTTTGCAGATTTATTAAAAAAGAAAAACAGAAATATCACATGGTCCTAAGTATTCACCCCCTTTGCTGTGACACTCATATATTTAACTCAGGTGCTGACCATTTCTTCTGATCATCCTTGAGATGGATCTACACCTTCATTTGAGTCCAGCTATGTTTGATTATACTGATTGGACTTGATTAGGAAAGCCACACACCTGTCTATATAAGACCTTACAGCTCACAGTGCATGTCAGAGCAAATGAGAATCATGAGCTCAAAGGAACTGCCTGAAGAGCTCAGAGACAGAATTGTGGCAAGGCACAGATCTGGCCAAGGTTACAAAAAAATTTCTGCTGCACTTAAGGTTCCTAAGAGCACAGTGGCCTCCATAACCCTTAAATGGAAGACGTTTGGGACGACCAGAACCCTTCCTAGAGCTGGCCATCCGGCCAAACTGAGCTATCGGGGGAGAAGAGCCTTGGTGAGAGAGGTAAAGAACCACCCAAAGACCACTTTGGCTGACCTCCAGAGTTGCCCAACAAGACAATGACCCTAAGCACACAGCTAAAATAATGAAGGAGTGGCTTCACAACAACTCTGTGACTGTTCTTGAATGGCCCGGCCAGAGCCCTGACTTAAACCCAATTGAGCATCTCTGGAGAGACCTAAAAATGGCTGTCCACCAACGTTTACCGTCCAACCTGACAGAACTGGAGAGGATCTGCAAGGAGGAATGGCAGAGGATCCCCAAATCCATGTGTGAAAAACTTGTTGCATCTTTCCCAAAGACTCATGGCTGTATTAGATCAAATGGGTGCTTCTACTAAATACTGAGCATTTTTCAGTTTTTCTTTTTTAATAAATCTGCAAAGATGTCAACAATTCTGTGTTTTTCTGTCAATATGGGGTGCTGTGTGTACATTAATGAGGAAAAAAAATTAACTTAAATGATTTTAGCAAATGGCTGCAATATAACAAAGAGTGAAAAATTTAAGGGGGTCTGAATACTTTCCGTACCCACTGTATATAAAGAATGAAGGGACTTGTTTATTTTACATTGGGGATTAAACTGGACCATTATAAATTGCTAATTGCTGCAATCATTTCATGTGCGTGACAGGTTGCTGGGAGAGAGAGGTTATTGTCTCACCCTCACAAACGTCATAAGAGAAGAGATATTGTTGAAAAGATAAGGGGACGTTATTTATTTATTTACTTATATATATTTTTATTAAAGATTACAAGGGCTTGTTTTTGTTTTTTTATTTAATGTTATGTATGGATAAATCATGTATAATAAATACTGCACCATTTCATAAACAAAAATTAATTGTCAGTTTTGATTTCATGGTGTACTGATGACATCATATTCTGTTCAGGGGCGAATATAAATGTTTGTCCAATCTCTGTCTAGCGTGAGACTGTCTCTACCCTTAAAATGTTAAATACCACCTAATACAAAAATAAAAATTGTTTGACAAATAAAATAAAATATATTATTATACATTATATTTTTATTATCAATGTTGAAAACAGTTGCTGCTTAATATTTTTGTGAAAACCGTGGTGCATTTTTCTTTCCGTGGTCATTTTTCTTTTACAGGATTTATATGGGACTGAAAATGTTTGCATCATTTTAAATGTCTTTACTGTCACATAAATGTAATGCATCCATGCTAAATATATATTGTTTTAATATTGTTTCACTTTGTGTGTGTGTATAGAAATATTATACAATTAAATATTATTTTAGTTTTAAATTGTATTATACAGAATTTTAAAAATCCCAACCACTCATTGTTTTAATAAGAAAGGTCTAGTTTAGAAATAACATGGATGGTATCTTTTTTTCCCAACAACAAGAGGGCAAGGTTAAAATTAATAAATATGTGTATTGGAAGGTGTACAATGTTTAGTTTTTTTTTTTTAGGTTGTCTCCAATTTTAATTATATTTAGCCTTTTTCCTATTCTATTAAACAGTCATGCGCTGAAATAAATAAATAACTACTGTACATGTGAACTACAGACAGATAAACCGATTGTTTGTTTGTTTTTGTCCAAGTACATTTATATTATTTTTTTATTATTAAAAAACTTGTCCCTTTTAGACTTGCACTCTATTCATTTACTGCTGGTTTTCTTTAAAAACTAACTAACAGAAACTAAAACTAGCTTTTCTAATCTTTTTCTATTGATTTGTTTTCTTTTTATTTATTATACAATTAACAAAAGCAAAAAAGGCCTCTAACACTAGCTTGCTCTATTCTTTTTCTATTCTATCGGCTTTCTTTTTATTCATTATATAATTTTTAAAAAACCTTGCTACGTGTACTGCGTTAAGCTAACTGAGACTTGTTATAGCACTTGCATATCATTGCTCTTTTGCTGATTTTGATTGCTTCCATTGTCCTCATTTGTAAGTCGCTTTGGATAAAAGTGTCTGCTAAATGTCTAAATGTAAATATTACATTTAGTCATTTAGTCCGGTATGGCATGCAGCAGATGACAGATGTCAGTCTGCTGGTGGGTGTGTTTGTGTATCAGTGCTCATTAACTGGACAGATACCTCTTGCTCTCTGGCGTAGTCTTCCTGATCATACTCCTCTTCCTCCTGCTGGGTCTGTAGAGCTGCACTGTCAAAATCAATGGACATCCTGCTGATCTGAGAGGAGAAATGACACACTGAGACAGGAAATGACCAGCAATCACATCCACTTACACTTCATTTAACCAGTCTTACTGATAAAACCGAGAACAACACATTTGCTAGTTCGTATCAGTATCAGCAAACACTGTTAAACCAAGATATAGATACATGTTGTTTCTAAGCAACCCATAACACATTATTCACATCAGTAACTCGTTCATTTAGCACTAGTTTACAAGCTTCAGTTAACAAACAAGGCTGTATGTGAGTTTAAATGATCTCTGCTTACCTTTAAAGCTTTTATAAAGTCGCCACAGTCCTAAAGTAACACAACAATCCCAAATGAGGTGTTTCTATGAGACACATTACAGTGCCTCGGTACCATACAAACTCATACCGCAACAATACTGATAAAAACATGCCTTGAGTACGAGTAATAAACTGTCAGCAAATGTTTGTTCGTCCGTCACAGATGTAAAAACTCGTTTAATGCGGACTAAAGTCGATATTGCAGCAAAGATATTGATAAAAGTGTTTTGTTGTCTATTGAAACATGGCGCCCTAAACAGCGGCAAAAGTCCTGGCTTCTGATTGGCTGACGGGAGGGACGACGTCATGTGAACGTTATAGCCAATGGTTACGGCCTATCATGTGTCAACTAAAAAGATTTTGACAGAAATGTATTTTCTCAGTCATTGAACTGTATCAATAATAATAAAATGATTAATAATAACATTGCTATTTATTTATTTTGTTCATACAAATAAATGAACGATTTATATAGCCTACGTATTATATACGTAATTATTAAATTAATTAAATTATTAATTACGTATGGTTTACAATTAAAATTATGTTTTTATCATAAATACGTTTACACTAGGCATATATATTATTGATATGACTATTAACGGGTTTGGTTGTTCGGTTAGGACATTTAGCCGTATAGTGTATACATGGAAAATTATTATTGTTCATTATTGTCCTGTATTGTATGCACTTTCAGTTATTAGCTTAATTCGGATAAATAATGTATGTATACGAAAGCTGTACAATTTTGTGTTCTTGAGCACTGAAACACATAAATTAATTATCACACATAAAATCATACACCTTTACAGACACATTTTCTTCTGAATCAAATGTTTTTAAACTTTTGCTATTTAAATATTAGACAATTTATGGTAGCTATATATATATATATATATATGTGTGTGTGTGTGTGTGTGTATCACACACAAAAACATTCACCACTCATACACCATTCTGAGGTGCCCCCACCCCACCTGTTTTTTTAAAGTGTATTTCTTATCTAATTTCTACTATTTCTAATTTTATTCCAATTTTTTTTTTTTGTAGTTTATGTACCTATTTAATTATTTCTTTCTCCCTTTATTTTTAACATTCTCCTATGACCCTCTACAAATAGGCTGTCCTACATATTTATTAGGAAGCGCATATATACACAATCAACACAATTGTTACACACACTTCACAAAACTACATGCACATCTTACTTTGTGTTCTGTGTTTTGTATTTATGGTATCGTTTAAGTATGTTTCGTCTTATGTACCGATTTAAAAACTACTAAAAAAAATTGTTACCAAACCAGAAAAAAAAAAAAAATCATACACCATTACAGACACATTACCCGCTGAAGCAAGTTTATTTTTGTAGTTGAAAGTGAAACAGAACAGCTCAGACAGCATAACGCTTTCAACAGATCTGTAATATTTGGTGAGGAATTCTAGTAATGGCTGCACTTTTAATACGCATGTGCTGCGGTGCAACTGCATTAAACTCATCACCTGAGTTCTGTGCAAACCAAGTAAAACATGCTGACTCTGACAAGAGACAGTTCAACAAATAAATGATTCAATTTCACACAGCATGTCCTCACGCGTTCCATTAAAGACAAACATATGCCTTTTAAATGTCTGCCAAGTGTCAACATGTGCTATTAAAGAAACATTTTTTTAGATGATGCAAACATGTTCATATTAGAGACCTATAACAATTCCGTACAGCAGACATCCTGTGGGAACTTCTGCTCTGTTAAGGACATTTAAAACTGACTTAAGTGACTACAGCTGTAAAAATACAAACTAGCCAAATGATGCTCCCCCTTCTGTGAACGGGGGAGTAAAGGGCTTGAAAGTAGTTAATGTCACTGACAGCCTCCAGTCGACCGGCTGTCCGATGGGTCAATTTGTTTTGCAGGATCGTCAGTGTCAAATCAAGCCAGTTTGCTTACAATGGCCTGGTTGAGAGAGTTCAGCTGATTGGTCCATTTGTCCAGGGCGGTGTATCGGGCTCCGCCTCTTTTCTGGTGATCGAGCTCCAACAGCTGATTGACTTGATCAATTCTACCGTTGATTGTGCTAAAAGAAAGACATACATCAGATAAACCACAATTTTTTTTAAACATATTTTTAAAATGGAAAAATCTATATTAAAAAAGTATTAAACTTACTTGTCTAAAATACACTGCACAAGCAAGCTCTCCACGTCTGCAACATCAATATTCAATTCCTAAAGAAAAACAGGGAACATTATATTAAAATTGCATATTATAATATAATATAATATAATATTAGGTTTACCTTTGAAATAAATGGTATGTGTATCCTAGTGTAAGGCTTAATCAATTTGATGAGCACTTGTGTTCTTATGTTCCGTAACAATTCTGAAAGCAAAAGCAAAGGAGAAAAATGAATATGTACTTTTTGACTGCACATTTGTTGTATGAGATTTATGAAATAAATGTGAATGTGTGCGTGAAAAAGCCAAAGCCAACCAAACTGACCCTCAATATGTTCTCTGATGAAGGGGTCGTCCATTATGTTGCTGTGATTCGTCTTCAGGATTTTCTCAAATTCTGTGATGTCATTGTTCTGGTAGGCACTAGAAGCAAGTTACAGGTAATTAATACCATAAAAAAAAACAATTAAAAAAAACAAAGAGGATCAGATAAACGGAGAAATGAAAAGTATTGTGCACACTTACCTTACCAGGTTTGTCATTGCTAGAATTTCTGGATCATTTTTGTAAGGTTTCGCCTAGTCACAGAGTCATAAAGAAAGAATCAGTAGTTATATTATATACCACAGCATTTATCGTCTATGATCAGGCCCAGATGAGATCTGCAGTTTTGTGCTTTTCCCTGCTCTGATTCTGGGGTAAAATAAGTTGCTATTTAAGTTTAAATTATGTACGTTAAGTAGGGATGTAACGATTTACCGCGAGCCGGTTGAAAATCGATTCAAATATGTGACGATTCAAATCGGTTGCGATGCTAAACAAATCGCGATTCATTTAGAGGTAGGAGTTTATATGAATCCATGTCTGAGGGGAACTTACTGTCTTTAGAATTGTGAAATCAAAATCGTGATTCGAATCGAATCGTGAGTTGAGTGAATCGTTACATCCCTACGTTAAGCGAAACTAAGAGTACAACATGCCTATTGGTCAATATAAGCAAACTTAAATTTAGCTAAATATTTCCCATATGAACATGCAACAATGAAGAACGTGTAGAACTTTGTAAATAAATGATGGGACGGTCTAAGATCCCATATGGGCCTGTGCATGATTGCCACCGTATACCTCTTGAGAATCAAATGGATTGATTCCAGACTTCATCAGCATGTTGGCCAAAACCAGGTACTTCAGGCAAGTGGTTCGCCTGGGGCTTCCAGACTCATCATAGTTTTTGAAAGCCTCGAAAAAGTCTGTATGTGCCTTCTCGAACTCTCCCTCCCTCAGGTGCATTTTACCGCCACATTCTAAAGAGAAACAGTCACATGTCAAACTAAATTAGTGGACTTTCTAGTTGAACATAAAACAAACCAAAGCCAAACCAAACTTTCCAATTGTACACAAACAAAAACCCAACCAAAAACCAAATCAACCCAAACTTAACACTGATTTCCACATCTTCACAACTAAACGCAAACTTTGCAATTGTACACAAAATAAAAAACCAAACCAAAAACTAAGCCAATACAAACAAAATTTTCAAACACACACAAATGTTTTTTTTACTAATTTCTTCATCTTCGCAACTACTAACTTTCCATTTGTACACAAACCAAAAACAAACTAAAACAAAAACAACATCAAAACTTATTACAACACCAATTATACACAAACAAAACCCAAATGAAAAACAAATACTAAATCAGCCCAAACCAAAACTAAACACTAATTTCCATGTCTTCATCTTCGCAACTACAAGCAAAATTCATAACTGTAAACAGAACAAAAACCAAACTTTCCAATTACACACAAAAGAAAAAAACAAACCAAAACCCAAGCTAAATACTTATTTCCGTGCCTTCACAAAATTTGCAATGGTACACCAAACCAAAACAACCCAAACGAAAATTAAACACTAAGTTTCATGTCTTCAAACATCCAAAGGTACAAAAAAGAAAAACAATCTAGCTTTCCAATTGAACACAAAACAAAAACCAAATCAGCCCTAAACTAAGCACAAAAACAATAGTAAAAACAAATCAAACAAAACTAAAAACTAATTTCCATGTCTTCGTTTTAGACTAAAATGTGTCCATTACCTCTGATGACTCCCATGATGAGTGGATGTGGGATGGCGGATTTAATGTGTAATGACTGCTCATACAGGGCTTTGAGTTTCTTGTTGTTTTTCTGTGCCGTATACATCTGAATCTCCAAAGCATAGATCTCCAGCAGCTGAGTGCCCTTCTTCAAGTCGTCCTCTCCGTCATCCGTCTAATTAAGAGCATCAATCCGTTTCAAAGCAACACAGAAGACATCCGAAGCAGGTTTTCTTATTTATACAACACTGATTATTTACTCTACCTGACATGACTGATGCAACTGCCTGAGAATTTTCTGGAGCTTTCCAAACTCTTCTCTTTCCAGGTACAACTTTCCCAGCTACATGAAACAGAAGTTAGCAATATTCTCGCATTATCGGAGTACAAATACAGTCTTTCTGAAGCTTGCACCAGCAATAACGTAAACTGCATTACCAGAATTATCATAGCATTAAGTATATCATTGTTCCTGATACATAAGTGTGCAGTAGCATCTGCTCAATGAAATAATCCCAACACAGAATGCATTGCTATCGCACAAACCTTTGTGTTAGTTTTAAACCACAGTCTGTCGTTTTTGGCATCTTTTAATGCTTCCAGTGTGGTCTCATAAAACTCTTGTAGCAAGTCCATCTAGAAACATGAAAAGATAAATCTTATTTTATTACCTTTAATAACATAACCTTTAAATGATATGACTTTATTATCACAAATATATTCCTGAATTCAGAAAGCAGTTTAAAATGCACTAAATACCTGTTTGGAGGTTGAGATATAATCTAGAATAGAGTTGATGGATTTCTCAGAGTAATTTCTGGTGACAGCACTCCTAATATACATCAAAAGCTGTTTGTACCGGTTCATCATTTCTGGAAAATTTGTCTGTAAAAATAACAATAAAAACAAAACAAAAAAATTACCTGATTTTATAGTGCATTATTAACATAATAATAACATTTATTATTATTAATATTAGTATTATTGTTTAGAAATTTTAGATAACACATGAAAATAGAAAAAATCTTAAATATTATACAATATGTAATATGTATAGTATTATATATATATATATATATCCCATAACTATGATTATATATATATATATAGAGAGAGAGAGAGAGAGAGATAGAGAGAGAGATGGTTATGTGTGTGTGTGTATTTATTAATTATTTAATAAATAATTTCTGCTACTATTGTTACGCACAAGCTTGAAGTTGATCTTAATCATCTGTTTCAGTGCTTTGAAGCCCCATTCTCCTTTCTCGCCCTCCAGCTCCAGCACCTGCAAAACAGAAAATAGTGATTACACCTTTTCAAAATCACAGCACAGATCCGGACAATTAAAGATCTTAATTGTCTAACCTTCTGAAAGCTGCTGAGGGCTGCTTTAGGATCATCTTCTTTCAGGGCTTTGGAGTTGTAGTACTGATTCTCCAAATCAACGTTGGGTTCAGAGTTGCTGTCCTCGGAATATTCCTGAAGTGAAAGTGCAAATAATTTCAGTAAATAAACAAGTCAGTGCACAATGAAACGCCTTGAAAGATATTGTGTATTGTATATATTGTGTGTGAATGATTATGACAACTGCATAGCAATTATAATCTGATTATTTATAACTGTAAAACTGTACATATGTAATAATCTATTTCACAGTAAACTGAAATAAGACATTATGCAGCTTCATAACTAGCAACTCATTAGTTATAATTTAGTCAACTTCACGTGAGTCTGCAAGTTAACAATACATAATATGATAGCTTCTATATATGAGCTAACAGAATCAGGCTTGTAAATACATCACATATCTCAAATAAAACTACTTAAAATAAAAAAGGCTGTCCTATTTCTTGACTTAATCTTTGCAGTATTAGCAAACTAGCCACCTGCTAAACAACTCAATTGCGAAATTAAGCGCCTATAAACACGCCTTTTCATGTCAATATGTCGGCGTCGCGTTCAATTACATGCATTTAGAGTTGCGTTTATTTTTAACAGTCTTACCAAGTCATAATCCTCCTCATCATCGCACATGAAATCATCTTCCATGTCAGACATTTTAACCGGAGAGAGACTCTTACCCACAATGCTCCGCGGAAACGCGTTTTGACATCAC
Source organism: Sinocyclocheilus rhinocerous (assembly GCF_001515625.1). Lineage (NCBI taxonomy): Eukaryota > Metazoa > Chordata > Actinopteri > Cypriniformes > Cyprinidae > Sinocyclocheilus > Sinocyclocheilus rhinocerous. Next base: position 450,426 of record NW_015650717.1, read on the forward strand.
GCTGCGCGCGCAGTTCCGATTCCTGCCGAGTGATTCCGAATCCAGTGAATATGCTTTGAGGGATTCGTGTCAGTTTCTTCCGTATTGTTAGACTCACGATTCCGGGTGTGACAGTCAGCTGACAGCACTTGTACAGTGTCAGTCTACTCGTGCATAGTGTATTTACTTCAAAACAAAGATTAAAAGCCGCACAATGGCCACAGTTCCTCCGAAAATCAAGGTGTTGTTCAGTGGACATGAAAGGTAAGTTGCGACGGTTCGGAAAACTTCGGAAAGCTGTTCGGAAAACTTCGATTGTGTATGAATGGAATCAACTCACTCGATTTACATCCTGTTTATTTAGTGTTAACTTACTTGTGTTTTTGTCTTAGGCACACACTTAAAACGGTTTTCTATCATCTTTTGGTAGGTTGCAGAAACTGAAAGAGGCTTTTCGTGGAAAATATGGACAAATGCCTCTGTTCTTCGCTTGTGCTCCAGGGAGGGTGAATTTGATAGGTGGGCTGTAAACATAACAACAAATACCATCAGCACTGCATCTGATATTAAATCTTATCATTTCATTTTCAGGTGAGCATATTGATTATTGTGGCTATGCTGTCCTGCCAATGGCAATAGAGCAGAATATTCTTGCTGCAGTTTCTGTCAGTGACTCCAAAACAATCCAGCTGGCCAACACTGAGCCCAAATACAAGTGAGTAACAGTGTTCTTCATTACAGAAATTAGTTCAATAAAATTTCATTGGTAACATTTATTTGACTAATTGTATTTATTTAACTTCATGTAAGCTAATTTCTGCCACAGAATAAAAATAAAAGTTCATAATTTATTTTAGAATTTGCATGTTTCTATCTCACAATTGCAAGTTATTAATTGTAAATTCAGATTTGTGAGTTTATCATTTGCCATTGTGAGATATAAACTTGCAGTCAGAATTGTGAGATGTAAATTCACAATGCAAGAAAAAAAGTCTAAATTGCGGGAGAAAAAGTCACAGTTACCTTTTTTATGGACATTTATTTCTGCCACAGAATAAAAAAATATATATATATTTTTTTAAAAAGGTAGGCCTAATTGTGACATTTTATTTTACAATTCAGACTTTTTTTCTCAGAATTGTGAGTTTATATCTCACAATTGTGAGTTATACAGTAAATTCGCAATTAAGAAATTTTTCTCCGAATTGGGAGGTTATATCTTGCAATTACAAGTTATGAATTGTAAAAAAAAGTCAAATTTGTGAGTTTAAAGGCACAATTACCTTTTTATATTTTTATTCCATAGAGGGAATAAGATTCCATATTCTTGCTTACGTACTTGTTTCTTTATTTCAGGGATTTCACTGTGTCTGTTGATGGCATCTTCATTGACAGAGAGAATCCTCAATGGCACTATTACTTCCTTTGTGGAGTGAGAGGAATCCAGGTGAGATGATTAATATGACTTATAATGCATGTTTGCTTTATTGCATTACAATTGCAGTGATTTGACCCTTGACCTTATGTATGCAGGAGCACCTGAGCTTGTCTTCATTGGCAGGGATGTGCTGTATGGTAGACGGGACTATCCCGGCCAGCTCAGGTCTTTCCAGCTCCAGTGCCCTGGTGTGCTGTGCCGGTCTGGTCACGATGGAGGCCAATCAGAAGCCTCTGTCTAAGGTCTCCCTTACTGTAAATCCTCTTACATGCATTACATACAACTGCTGCTTCTCATAGATGTGCATTGATGTAATTTCAGGTGACTCTTGCAGAGACGTGTGCCAAGTGTGAGCGTTATATTGGCACTGAGGGGGGAGGGATGGATCAGTCCATTTCTTTTCTCGCAGAGGAGGGAACAGTAAGCCATGTGTTTTATATTTCTTCTCTCAATATATGGCATTTGATTCATTTTTGGTATAAGGGTCAATAGCACAATACTCTTTTTTTGTGACCACAAAAAATGCAATTTATGCATATAATGACTGAATAAAATTTTTTATGATAGTCATGTTAAAAAACATAAAGTATATCTAAAATAAAATTCATTTGGATATTTTTTTGTGGGCATAATCAAAGAGTGTTCCAACTGTCTTGATATTATAATAAAGATAAAATGCCTCATTAAAACGTTGAAGTTCTTGAAAATAAAATTGTATTAAATAGTTTGGTGTAATTATTACAAAAGAATATTTTTTCTAAATACATATTTAAAAAAGTTTTTTTTTTATTTTTTTTTAATATTTCAAATATTTAAAAAAAAAAATTCCACCAAATCAAAGTCATGTGATGTATTTTCATTGAATTAGTGTTTATGGCATGGTAAGGTTAATTCAGGTTGTAAAATGTCATATGGACTTGACATTTATAAATAAATAATTCACGATATTTATATTTAAAAAATTTAAATAAAAAAGATATATATTAATATAAAAATGTGTACACTCATATGTATTCAGGGTGTTTTTGTTTATTTCGTTACACCACATGACATTTTAATATGGTATAAAAGTTTTTTTTAAACCATGTAAAACCAACATGAATACAAAGAGTACATTTCTAAGACATATGCGTTTTAAACTACAACGTTTTTTTAAGGGAACTCTTATTTAACACTGTGCATCTACAAATACATTTTTAAGGGTGATTTAGCTTGATTTTTTCCTTTTTTGTTCATTTTCCATTCCTCAAGGCGAAGCTGATTGAGTTTAATCCGCTGCGAGCCACAGACGTGAGGCTGCCTGATGGGGCCGTCTTTGTAATCGCCAACTGTTGTGTGGAGATGAACAAGGCGGCCTCATCTCACTTCAACATGAGGGTGGTGGAGTGCCGCATTGCCACAAAGGTCTGAACTTCAGAGATGCATCTAGAATGATAGTTTAGTCTTTTTAATATAAGCATTTTATTGGCAGGTCACCAAAAATGTACACAAAATTTGGGGTTGGCAAGAATTTTAAATGTTTTTGAAAGAAGCCTCTAATGGGCTTCATTTATTTATTATTATGTAGTACTAATTTATAATACTGGGGAATGTTATTACAATTTAAAATAAGTGTTTTCTATTGTGATATATTTTAAAATGTATTTTACTCCTGTGATTCAAAGCTGGATTTTCAGCATCATTACTCCACTCTTCAGTGTCACATGATCCTGTAGAAATCATTCTAATATGCTGATTTGCTGCTTAAGAAACATTTCCATGTTGAAAACAGTTGTGCTGCTGCTTAATATTTTTGTGGAAACCATGATACATTTTTTTCGATGAACAGAAAATTCAAAAGAACAGCGTTTATTTTGAAATTTAAATCTTTTGTAATATTATAAATTTGTTTACTCTCACTTTTGATCAATTTTAAAGTGACCTTTCTGACTCTGCCTTTTAAAAGGTAGTGTATATAATGTACAGTGGTGTATCTAGAAGTAGTTCTAGAAGACTGAGTGCATTTAACATTATTTCCAGTAGGTGGCACCGCAACCAAATGTACTGTACGTGGATTTTTCAGAACAGTTAAAGAAGAGTTTTGCATTCATCTGCAGTAGCCGAGATGATGATTCACTTCTTGTTTACTATCTTCACCATCAAATTGGTTGAAATGTTTCAACAGGTGTGAGACTTTGAGAAACTGACCCCAAAATTGGCACCAGATTTTGAGACCTATAAATCTATAGATTTAAATCCAGAAGAAGCTCAGTAATAATAAGCTTCAGTGCTTTGCCACTAATAATTATCTGGTAACACACCAGGAAATTTCCCAAAAGTTGTTCTAGCTTTCATGTAAGTCTAGTTTCTAGATATTTTGGATTAGTATGTTAAAGGGTTAGTTCACCCAAAAAAATTAAATTCTGTCATTAATTACTCACCACCATGTCGTTCCAAACCCGTAAGAACTTCGTTCATCTTCGGAACACAAATTAAGATATTTTTGATGAATTCTGAGAGCTTTCTGACCCGGCATAGACAGCAAGGATATTACCACGATCAACGCACAGAAACGTAGCAAGGACATCGGTAAAACAGTCCATGTGACATCAGGGGTTCAACCGTAATTTTACGAAGCTATGAGAATACTTTTTGTGCGCAAAGAAAACAATAATAACATAACTTATTCAGCTATTCTTTGCATTCTGGGGTACTCTCCAAGATGGCGGACGACTGTAACTCGGGGAGAAGAATAGCTGAATAAATTGTTATTATTGTTTTCTTTGCACACAAAAAGTATTCTCGTAGCTTCGTAAAATTACGGTTGAACCCCTGATGTCACATGGACTATTTTACCGATGTCCTTGCTACGTTTCTGGACCTGGGAACATTTCAGTTGTATTGCTGTCTACGGAGGGTCTGAGAGCTCTCGAATTTAATAAAAAATATCTTAATTTGTGTTCCGAAGATGAACGAAGGTCTTACAGGTTTGGAACGACATGAGGGTGAGTAATTAATGACAGAATTTTCATTTTGGGGTGAACTATCCCTTTAATGGTAGAATATCGGATCGTACTCTGTAGATGCTGGCTAAGGCACGCGGTCTGGACTGGAGTCATCTGCTGAAGCTGGGAGATCTGCAGAAGGAGCTGCAGGTGAGTCTGGAGCAGATGCTGGAGCTGGTGGAGGAGGTGCTGCACCCTGAGCCCTACAGCAGAGACGAGATCTGCAAGACTCTGGGCATCAGCACCGAACAGCTGTGTGAAGACATCCTCAGCGCCAACACACAACACGGTGAGAGAGCAGTCACAGACCACAGGAAAGCAAAATCAACACTACTTACTTTATTAATATACACATTCCTGGTCTTGTTGGCAAAATAGTCCTATATTGCTTTATATTAGCTTATATTGTAGATAATACTATGATTACACTTTACAATGTTAAATTATATTATTATTATATTATAAATTATATAGTTAATATTGATATATTAACTAAAAATCTCAGGGGGGCTTTAAGTATATATTTTACATCTAAGGGGTTCAGCTGACAAAAAAATGTGGGAACTGGAGTTAATGCATTAACTAATGGGACCTTACTGTAAAGTGTGACCAATATATGTTTATATGGGCCATTCTACAGAATTGGTCCAAAGTCAGAGTTGGAAACGTCTTGAAAAAAATGTATTTTTCCAAAAAATGTGTATGTATGCAAATCGTATAATGTCCAAGGTACAGATTTCTAGTAATTGTGCAGTTAATTCTCATATTGTATTTTCAGAAAGTTTTGGAATATTTGTCCTCTCCTTAAATTTGTCACTACCGAAACACAGTAATAATAATTTAATCAGAAGGGTTATGTTGACCTATTAAGATTTTGCTTACATCTAAATTGTAAATATATATTCTTTCTATTTTATAAATTTTTTTCAGAGGTAAATCAATAATTAAATTTTTAACAATATTTCAAGTGTAATTTATGAGATTTGTGGTATTTTGAATACAATTTTTCTTTGTAAAAGGCAAAAAGTTGATCATACTGATTTCAAAGTTAAGGATTCATTAATTTGAATATACTGTACATTGAACCAAAAACTATAATAGCATCTTAGTTGATAATTCAGTACTTTATTTTTGACAAAACATCCCATGTAGTGACAGTAATGCTTTGGTAGCGACCACATCACATTACAGAATTTTAACTCACATACTAAAACATTACTAAAACATACTAAAATACAAAAAAATTTCCTCCAAATATGTGGATTATGTGTTCCCTTTTGTCACTAACGAAACAATGATGACATGTTTCGGTAGTGACAATTCTATGGGATAACACAAAAAAAAAAAACATGTCACTACCAAAACTCCACCAAATGTTTCGGTAGTGACAATTCTATGGGATAGCACCCAAAAAACAAAAAACAAAGATGTCACTACCAAAACTCCACCAAATGTTTCGGTAGTGACAATTCTAAGGGATAGCACCCAAAAAACTAAAATGTCACTACCGAAACTCCACCAAATGTTTCGGTAGTGCCAATTCTATGGGGAAAAAAAAAAAAAAACCGTCACTACCAAAACTCCACCAAATGTTTCGGTAGTGCCAATTCTATGGGGAAAAAAAAAAAAAAACCGTCACTACCAAAACTCCACCAAATGTTTCGGTAGTGCCAATTCTATGGGGAAAAAAAAAAAAAAACCGTCACTACCAAAACTCCACCAAATGTTTCGGTAGTGACAATTCTATGGGATAACACACACACACAAAAAAAACATGTCACTACCTGAAACGCCACCAAATGTTTCTGTAGTGACAATTCTATGGGATAACACACACACAAAAAAAAACATGTCACTACCAAAACTCCACCAAATGTTTCGGTAGTGACAATTCTATGGGATAGCACCCAAAAAAAACCCCCAAAGATGTCACTACCGAAACTCCACCAAATGTTTAGGTAGTGACAATTCTATGGGATAACACACACACAAAAAAAACATGTCACTCCCAAAACTCCACCAAATGTTTCGGTAGTGACAATTCTACGGGACAACACACACACAAAAAAACATGTCACTCCCAAAACTCCACCAAATGTTTCGGTAGTGACAATTCTACGGGACAACACACACACAAAAAAACATGTCACTCCCAAAACTCCACCAAATGTTTCGGTAGTGACAATTCTACGGGACAACACACACACAAAAAAACATGTCACTCCCAAAACTCCACCAAATGTTTCAGTAGTGACAATTCTATGGGATAACACACACACAAAAAAAAACATGTCACTACCAAAACTCCACCAAATGTTTCAGTAGTGACAATTCTATGGGATAACACACACACAAAAAAAAACGTCACTACCGAAACTCACCCAAATGTTTCGGTAGTGACAATTTTAGATACTTTTGAACCTAGCTCAAAGATGCTAATCAGCACATGGTTAGCTAGCACAGTTCTGAACAGTGGTATGCATATAAAAACTAAATATTATGGAATACCTCCCAAAAAAGTGTGCTTTATTGCCAAAAAAAAGGTGTTCGGTAGTGACGTTCCTTAAAGTTACAAACAGATTTTCAGACTTTTGAAAACAATTGACCTCAAAATGATGAGACCTATCTACTCGCATCTTGTAGTTATGAGAGAGAGGGACACTGGAATATTTCCTGATCATAAATTTAGGGGTGTAGTTAAAATCAGTCTCGGCCAATGGACTAAAACATACACTGTTTTGGTAGTGACATGAAAAATGCGGGACATTTTTTTAAACATAAAGTTTAATAATTTACATTGAAAATATAATATAAATATTTTTTTTAAACTTAACTTTTTAAAAGAATTAAAAAAAAGATACTTTTAAAAACAACAATGGAAAAAAAAATTCAATGTTTTTCATAAGTTGAAATGTAGGGGTTAGAGACAGTTACCTCCCAACTGAAAGTACCCAATAAATGATGATATTATATATATTAAGCTTACTAATATTTAAAATATTATTGTGGGTTTCAATAGATAATAGAAAGATCTCAATAAACATCTAAGATTTAATTACCTAAATGCTTTTTTAATGTGTTTTCTGGTTGTGGGACAGCAGTTTGCACCAATTCTGTAGAATGGCTCATATATATTATTTCTGAGACAGACTTCTTCTGTTTTTACCTCAGCGACTGATTTTAAATTGTACCAGCGCGCCAGGCACGTGTACGGCGAGGCTGCGCGTGTCCTGCAGTTTAAGGCCGTGTGCGACTCTTCCCCTGCCAACGCCGTCACTCAGCTGGGCGACCTGATGAACCGAAGCCACGCCAGCTGCAGAGACTTGTACGAGTGCAGCTGCCCTGAGCTGGACCAGCTGGTGGACACATGTCTGTGAGTGAGACCGGCTGGCGATGCCATATCACACATAATACACTTAGGAATATTATATAAAAACATTTCTCTATTAAAATGTACACTACTGGTCAAAAAATTGGAACAATTAAGACTTTTTAATGTTCTGAAATAAGTCTGTTATGCTCACCAAGGCTGCATTTATTTTATCAAAAATACAGTAAAAACAGTAATATTGTGAAATATTATTGCAATTGAAAATAATTGAATATATTTTCTTTTTGAATATATTGTAAAATGGAATTTATTCCTCTGATCAAAGCTGGATTTTCAGCATCATTACTCCAGTCTTCAGTGTCACATGATCCTTCAGAAATAATTATAATATGCTGATCTGCTTAAGAAACATTTTTTTAACATTATCAATGTTAGAACAGTTACTGCTGCTTAATATTTATTGCAAACCATGATACACTACCATTCAAAGTTTTGGGTTAAGTAAGAAAAAAGATATTCAACGAAAAGATTTTCTATATATAGATATATATGTATATACACACATACTGTATATATCTATTCTTTTGAACATTCTGTTCTAAAAAGAATCCTGGAATCACGGTTTCCACAAATGTCTCTTGAGCAGCAAATCAGCATATTAGAATGATTTCTGAAGGATCATGTGACACTGAAGACTGGCGTAATGATGCTGAAAATTCAGCTTTGACATCACAGAAATAAATTACATTTTACAGTACATTATATTTAAATAGAAAACAGTTTTTATAAATTGTAGTAACATTTCTCAATATTAGTGTTTTTTCTGTATTCTGTAAAATGTAATCAAATAAATTCAGCCTTGGTGAGCATAAGACATTTCTTTCAAAACCATTTAAAAAATCTAAATTTTGACCAGTATTTATTACATGATGCTGAAATAGTTTGAACTGAATGAGTCACGTCTCTGAGCTCATGTGGCAAACTAATGGAAGTTGCCCGAGTCTGTCTAATGAATTGGCGTTTTAGCAACATCTTCCCGCTCCCTTCACAGGCAGGCAGGTGCCGTGGGGTCGAGGCTAACCGGAGCTGGATGGGGAGGTTGCACGGTTTCCATGGTACCCGGAGAACGATTAGATTCTTTTCTCCAAACTGTGAGAGAACATTATTACGTGCCTGACGCACGTCGATCCGCTCTGGAGAAGCAGAGTTTATTCGTGACGAGGCCGGGAGGAGGGGCGGCGATTTTCATAGAGGAATGAAAAGTAGCGGGGCAATTTCTCTCATTTTAGCAACACAATCGAGCCTGTGGCCTTAGAAGCAGGAGGTGGTATGTATAATGGCAGATATGATGAAAGGGAAACAGACTGTATAAAGTCTGAATGGGCATTTGTACTCTGCATGTCTTAAAAGAATGAAGTAAGCACTCTGATCTTTATATAGCCAATTTAAGGTTGTCAAGGCATTAGAGAAAGATCCAAGAGATGATCAGTACATTCCTAACTTTGCTGCACTTTCTAAAAGCGTTGAAGGTCAATATTCAACCAGTTGCATTCAATAAAAATCTTAATGTTTCCAATCCTTGTCATTTACTTTATAGAATCAATAATAACTGTTAGTGGTTTTTACTACACTATTACTACTACTTATATTTCCATTTAGGGATTCAAACTAATTTTAAGTATTACAAGGAAACTGATGTATTGCGGTCACATTTTTCATTGTTCGGTGAATTTTCGTGAGCTAAATCCAGTCATTTCAAGAATTTGAAGAGAACTTCGCAATGAGTAAAACATTTGCTATATGAAACATGAACGCAAACATTCCTTTTTAAATAAATGAAACAATGGCCATTTAATGCATATCATATAAAAAAATTACAATGACTTGTATAAAAATCCATGCATTTAAATAAAAACCATAAACAATCTGCATGGTCTTTGTTGACAAAATAGCACAGCAGAAAATCTTATACATTCGTCATAAATATATTTACCATAACATTAAATTAACATGTCAACTGTACATTCATAAACAGGTAATGCTGCACGACCCCCTTCGTCAAATAAATTATTTAAAAAATATGATCTACATTAATGTAGTCAATGAGGGTAATGAACAGCCTGAATCAAAGAAAAAAACAATGGCAACACATTCGACTCGACAACTGAAAGTACTTCCTTTAATGAAAGGAAAACAAAAAGGCACAAAAATTCCTTCTGTAAAGAAATGCCCACTTTATAGACCTTTTGTATTAGATAGATGTGGAATTCTAGAAGTTTAAACGCGTAAATGCTTCAGTCTATCGCTTGATGGAAGGCACGACTCTGCGTAAAAACTCAATATTCTCAGTTCGCTGCGCTGCATGCAAAAGCACTAACTACGGTTTGAATTATGGACAAGTGTGGAATGTTTTTGCACTTCCTTTAATGTTTTTCTTTTTAAAAAAAGAGGCATATTTAAAATAAAATTTGGCATTTTAAAACCTTTTAACACCCATTTAATCGGTGAAAAAGCTAGAGCTTGCTTTACAACGCCAACGTAAGATTTCCAGCCAATGCATGTTCTCTGCAGCATCGATATCAGACATTCCTAAGTGTTACTACTCATCCAGTAGCATGATGCATTTGGGTGCATTTTTGTAAACTGAGTATAGATATCTGTGATGCAACTTCCAGGTCTTCAAACATATCCATATTTAATATGCAATGCATTTATAATCCTAAACCACTGCAGATGGCTGTATCAGTGTTTATAACAACATAAGAGGTATTATTTCACATACGTGTACATGTTTACTCCTTTATGCTTTATTAGTATTGTTAAAATGATGTCATTTGTTGAACATAAACTCTAAAGTTTAATTTATTGTTCCAATGCCTGAATCATTTGCATATGGAAGGCAATTTCCGCAGCGGGATTACAAAATAAATAAAAAGGTATATGCAACTTTTTCTCACAATTCTAAATTCTGATGTTTTTTTTCTCCAGGATGACGAAATTTTTATTTATTTTTTTTCTTGCAATTTTGAGTTTATATCTCACAATTCTGACTTTTTCTCAGAATTCTAGGTTTACATTTTGCAATTCTGTTTTTTTTGTCATTGAATTAAATATAAAAAGCTAACTGCTGCTTTATCTGACAATTTGTACTTTTTTCTTGTAATTGCGAAGATATCTCACAATTTCTGACTTTTCTTCAGAGAACTGAGTTTGTATCTTAACATCTTGCAATTCTGACTTTTTTTTCTCACGATTCCAAGAAAAGAAAACAGAATTGTGAGATGTAAGCTCAGAATTCTGAGGAAAAATTCAGAATTGCAAGAAAAAAAGTCAGAATTTCAAGATATAAACTTAGAATTTTTTTCTTGCAATTTTGAGATTATATCTCGCAATTTTAACTTTTTTTTCTCAGAATTCTAGATTTACATTTCGCTATTCCGTTTTTTCGTCATGGAATTAAATATAAAAAAAGGTAACTGCGGCTTTATCTGACAATTTGTACTTTTTTCTTGTAATTGCAAGAAAATATCTCACAATTCTGACTTTTCTTCAGAGAACCGAGTTTGTGTCTTAACATCTTGCAATTCTGACTTTTTTTTTTCTCACGATTGCAAGAAAAGAAAGCAGAATTGTGAGATGTAAGCTCAGAATTCTGAGGAAAAAGGCAGAATTGCGAGAAAAAAGTCAGAATTTCAAGATACAAACTCAGAAAAAAAGTTAAAAATGCAAGATATAAACTCAGAATTGCGAGAAAAATAATTCTCAGAATTCTAGGTTTACATTTTGCTATTCCGATTTTTTTGTCATGGAATTAAATATAAAAAGGTAACTGCGGCTTAATCTCACAATTTGTCATTTTTTCTTGCAATTGCGAAATAATATCTCATAAATCCGACTTTTCTTCAGAGAATTGAATTTGTATGAATTCTGACTTTTTTTTCTCACAATTGCGAGAAAAGAAGACAGAATTGTGAGATATAAATTCAAAATTACAAAGAAAAAAAAGTCACAATTACCTTTTAATTTTTTTAAAATCCTGTGGCAGAAACAAGCTTCCATGCTAAGGCATAAAAGCAAGTTCCTAAAACTTGAAATACAAAAACATTGAACTTGAATTTGTGCCAGAAGAGGTGAAAATACAAAATGAAATCTAAATGAATCTCAGGTTCATTTTAAAATTCAAACGGGTGCCTTGTGAGATATGATGCATGAGAAAATGAGTGTTATCTGTGCTTCATTGTGCTGGCTCTTTGGAGTCTCCTGTGCATGTCTAGCCCTCCCATAGTCTAGTCGTGCCCACGGCATCTGTGTGTCTGCTCACAATCCATTATCATTTTCTCACATTAAAGACTGTAAAGGAAGAAAAATGCTCCTTTATCTGGCCTCCAAGTCTTCCACCGTTACCTCTTGGTTTTGGTCACTTTCCCTCCCAAATCCAGTGCTGTTGGTCTCTGCCGCATCGGTTGTGCCGCTGTTTTTCACCAAGCTGGTGCCTCTTGCGGGCGAGGATAGTGGGTATGTGGAAGTGGAGGATGTGGGTACCTTCATGTTCTTGCCGGAGGTGATGAGTTCTCCGTATCCCTGCTGGTGGGCGAAAGCGTACGCCGAGCGCCGAGAACTCGTCCTGCGGACTCTCCTGAGGTTCTGCTCTTGAGGACCCTGCCTCCTAGAGGTCTGCTGAAGTAAACGCACCTACGGGAGGGAAAACGGTTTTGACATTAATTGCAGTCAATGGTAAAAAGGCATATTAATCATTTTCAATTCCCACTGTACAAGGCAAGTGTTTATGTAGTAACCTTGTCAGTCTGTGTTGGATAGAGGTCAGCCTTGATGAAGCGGACAGCCACCATGGGCATTATACACACGACTGTGGTGAGGAGGATGACGAGCCACACAAACTTCTGATTCAGAGAGTTACGTGCGGTACCTACAGTCAAACACAATATGTTTAACTTCAGTAATATCAGTGGCCTAGAAAAAACTGCTCAGGGATGATTTATTTTTCCCAGATCAGTGGCTTTTTTGAACGTGTTTTTGATTAAATGCCTGAAATAAGGCCTGTGGTCAACACTAGCTCAAGATATTTTCATGTTTTGTTTTATAGGTTTTTGTTAAGGGATCTTGTGGGTTGTCCTACAAAAATACGTCATCGTTGCTGCGCTCTATATCTGACAGTTCTGGTTGCAGAAAGATATAATCATTGATAACAAATAGCCTGAGAATCTGCTTTTCACAATGGCATCTTTAGCTTAAATGTGATGCTGCATCCACACCAGTAGGTGTCAGTATGAAGTCCAAGACCAACTGTCTTGTTTTTTAGACAATAATAAACAAAACAAAAAATAAAAGATTTAGTGCACCTATAAACCCATTTACATTCTTACCTATGAAAGGAAACTGGTTTGGGAATATGGTAAAAATGCCGTCGCTGTGCATTGCAAAAAGGATTGCAAAGTAAACAGCTAGACTTCCCCAGATAAAGAAGTGGTTAACAGCGGTCCAGTAGTTGGTGTCAAGCCCAATCTGAAACAAAATTCAATATTCTTAACACTAATTTAGGCTTCTTTTTTATTTAACGATATATATATATATATACACCATTAAAGGGATAGTTCACCCAAAAACGTTTTAAATATGGATCTTTTTCTTACAAAAATGCATCGATTTGCTTCAGAAGGCCTTTATTCACCCCCCGGAGCCGCGTGGGGCACTTTTTATGATGGATGCGCTTTATTGGACTTCTTTAGGACTATTGAAAAATATCACCCATTCACTGCCATTATAAAGTTTGGAAGAGCCAGAACATTTTTTTAATTTAACTCTGATTGGATTCGTCTGAAAGAAGAAAGTCATATACACCTAGGATGCTTTGAGGGTAAATCATGGGGTAATTTTCATTTTTGGGTGAACTGGCCTTTTAATATAATTTGCATTATAATATTTTCATGAGAATTAAGTACATTTTCCATTTTTTGCTGCATTTCAGTAATAAAAATTAGATTTTTGCTTTTTTTTTCCAAATTATATACAAAATCTTTATTATACAATGATTATAGCACCTTATACAAAATATTTATACAGTTTTATTTCTTAAATTATATTTCTTTAATGATATATATAGAGAGAGAGAGAGAGACTGCAATGTCGAGTTAAACAGAAATAACCTTTACATAACCTTTATGTACTGTACATTGTCATTTATTTCTAAAGTATTTTAATGGATTGAGTAAACAAGCACAGTTTTTAAACTGCCTCACCTGGACACTGACCACAATCACCAAAGTGGTTGCTATGGTTACCGCGAAAGCCTGTTGATCAGAGATGTGGGCGCCGTCATCCCGCACAGCGGTCAAGAAGGCTCCGTATGGGATGAAGAAGAGGATAAATGAGGTACAGACCCCCTGCAGTGTACAGGTGAAGAACTTCCTCTTGTTAAAGAGCTGGTTCAGTTGCCCAGGTCTGTACAGGTTTGGATAGCGTAAACTGTACTGCTCGTTCACATCCTGCAAAATCAACAAATTTTATGTTAAAAGGCAAAGATTGCAATTGTGTTTGGTGCTGCTACACAATGCACCAAAAATTGACACCTATACTAGGCTTACCTGGTCAAACAGGCCCATGGCCAGAACAGGAAGTGAGGTGTAGACAATGTTAAAGAGTGTGATGAACCACTGGTCATATACCGTCTTTAAAGACAAAAACATTATTCATAATCTTAAATTGAAATCACATGCATATTCCATCCACAGCCTGAAATAAGATAAAGTTCTACCTGGGCAGAGAATCCACAGAGAAATCCGTACCAGAAATGAACCAGCGTGAAGGCGAAGTTCTTGTAAAAGAAGTAGCAGAGGAAGTTGCACATGCGGTAGTAGGACCAGCGGCCGTGGACGAGCAGGAGACGCTGCAGGTAGCGAAACTGGGCGAACGAATAGTCAGAGGCCAACACTGCCTGCATCCCCTCCTGTCCGCTGATGCCCACGCCAATGTGGGCTGCTGAGGGAGAGCAGAGACAGTATACACACATTACACATCCTTTACAGATCAAAAAGGCCAGCATATTTCCATAGCAACCACTCTATTAGATCAGCAGTGCATCTACATTGAATACTTCAGCTGTATGGCGTACACATCACAAGCACCAGATCACACTGAGCATTAAGAGCAAAACAGATCGATAGACGGATACATAGACAGACTGTTACACAGACAGATAGACAGATAGATAGATAG